>NC_084613.1:27547979-27847979 GCF_033978795.1 Nerophis ophidion
TTACAAATTGACTTGCACACACACACACACACACACACACACACACACACACACACACACACACACACACACACACACACACACACACACACACACACACACAATAAATAAAGTTGCAGCTGCTAATGTATAAAGAGTGTTTGCTCTTTGTGTTGAACTGTTGTAGTTCTTCCCTCTGCAGGTAGATGGCACTGTTTCCCTACATTTACACACACTGTGTTTAACACGAGTCATGTCAATCACGTTTATGTCTCACGTTCACGCCAATAATTCACCACATTAGAGGGGTCTTTTATAAATAATTACAACGTGGAATTAATTGAAAATAATGGGATTTGTTAGGAGATATGTGTCATAATGCGATTTGCATATGCGTCATTCATTTTTAGATATGAATTAAAATCAGTACATTTGCTCGGGGTCGTGCGCGTGTCAAAAAGCAGCGTCACGTCACATGAACGTCAAATAAAAGTGACGTTACACTGAGTCACACCTTGTAGAACTTTCCTTTCGTGCAGAAAGCAACAATTCAGAAAGCTCCAACAGACAGTTAAGGCATCCCTGTCATTCATTCATCCATCAATTTTTTTTGCCGCTTATTCCGTCATATATATATATATATATATATATATATATATATATATATATATATATATATATATATATACGTGTGTGTGTGTATGTAGACAAACGCTTTTTAGCATCATCATCATCAACAACATGTTTTAATCAACAGCAGCAAGCCACGCATGCGCACTCACAGCAGCAGCAAAATCAAAAATTGCAGCCTTAATAATCCTTCATTATAAGTATTTCCAGCGTAATTTAAGCCAATAACAATAATAATTATAATTAGTGAGAGGCTCAAGCTCCATTGGGGGGTATTTGAAGGCATCACGCGCAAGAAAAGTGACAAAAATCCGATTAAAAGTGCACCATTAAAGCCAACATGCAGGGAGGTTCGAATTCATTGATGAAAAGAAGCCATGAAAAAGATGGTTCAAATTCATAAATTATAATTTAATACCAAGAACAAATTTACAGCAGAATGCTCGTTTTACAATAAGCTAACACAAACAAACAAACAAGAATCGTGTTCAACTATTATAAACTTTCACACACACTCACATGAATCACTTGCAGTTATAATCATTTAAAAAAAAGTATCTATACGTTATCAATACCCTGCAGTCATATATTTTATATATTTATATAAAAAGGTGGGTTCATAATTACAATCATGTTTCATTCTCTGGTCCTGTGTGTGTTCAATCAGCAGTGATCCCTTTTTGTTTTCTTTTCTGAATTCTTTAAACCACAATTTGCTTCTTTTTTTTTTTTTTGTCGTGGTGAAGAAAAACAAGTGGACGAAAAAACACGCGCACGCGCACACACGCTCTCACACACACACCTTTCAAAAGACCCCCCCACCCCAAAAAAAAAAAAGTTCAAAGAACTCCTTTTTTTAAAAACTGCTCACCCTGTTTTTTTAAGTCCTATGATGAACTCGACTTCTTCTTTTTAAATACAAGGTTTTGTGAAGCGAACGCACAGATTATATCTATACAGCCCCAATGGAAATCATAAAAACATTTACATTTATATAGCAAAGGTAAAATAGGTTAGCGACCTGTGGCCATGCATTCACAGTCTAAATATACATGAAAGCAAATCAGGAATAAAAAAAAACATGTCTTAGTAATAATAATAATAATAATAATAATAATAATAATAATATGTATGTACATTTCAAAACAGAACTTCTCAGTGCTACTATCTAAACTCCATTTTGAAGACGAGAGAGAGAGAGAAAAAAATGGCAACCACAGATTTAATCTTCATCACATATAGCTGGTATAAAAGAAACAAGTTGACCTATATTTACAACAATACTGCCTCGCATCGGCGCGGTTCCATGTTCGATTCCGGCTTTTGAAAAATTGTCCACTTTTTTTTTTCTTTTTTTAATTTTTTTTTTATTTGCGTGTGTGGAGAAGAAATCACGTCATGCTTGTCAGGCACTTAATGCTGAAAAGGGGAGGGTTGTTTAGTCATTTAATACTGCTATTAAACACTACATGGGCTTGGCTTTAAACTTGGGTGACCTTTGACCCCCTCCCCCCAAATAGGGACGCTTGTGGATTTCATTCTAAAAATAAAACAGAGGAAGTGACTGTTTTATTTCAAAACATTTTTTCAACAACGCTAATTTGGGAAGACCAACATTTCAATTTTTAATAATAATGACAAAAAAACTATTTGCATTAAGTGTAACCCTCCCAATGAGAACATAAGTGCGCTTGCAGCATTAAGCCTATAGATTATACGTGTATAATAACTCCTATTGCTGTGGTTGGAATTCTCTCTTTTTTTGTACACGTGTAGAAAAGAACACCACCTGTACTACAGAACAGAACCACATTTTAAGCTGGTTTGGAACCAGCAAAAAAAAAAAAAAAAAAAAGTACAAAAACACTATACATTTGGACACAGGACATTGACTGAATAAAAAGAAAGTTCCCTTATTTTGCCCTCCTTCTTTTTGTTTTTACCCAAATGCACTTATTAATACTTGAAATGTACTCATAATAGTTTGTTCTTCCATTAAAAAACAACAAAGTTATTCAGTCTGTCCTTCTTCACAGTTCATGAAAGCAGCATCAAGCTTGCCTTTTTTTCTTCCAATATTCCTTCCACAAAAAGCAGCAGCTATCATTGTGTAGTCTCTCAGCACCCTTCCTCACAACACTCACACACACACACACACATCCACGCACACACACACACACACACACACACACACAGCATCATGTGTGTGTGTTTGTCGCTGCATGTCCTTTACTGAATGGACATGTAAGGCCAGTTAAAACTGCTCCCCGACAGCAACATATCCCTGATGAGAGTTTCAATGGGGGTTTTACCTACCAAGCGGACGAAAAATAATTGTTCAATGACTGAGGAGGAGACGGTGCGCAGGGAGGGCAAGCGCAGGAGCAATTTGCCAAAGCGGGTGGGCTGGTTCGGGTACTGGCTCCTCACATATTCCTCCAGGGCACACTGGGACTTCTCCTGCAAACTTTCCACATGGGCCACGTCCGACAGGCCACAAGCATCTGAGGGAGGAACAAAATGGGTATTTGTGGGGTTTTTTTGTGTATGAATAGCAACTCGTGGGTAATTTTTGTGATAACGTCATTAAACCTATCCATGCAGACCCCCTGGTCTAAGGGAGGAGGGGTGACGTGTGGGGGTGGTTGTGGTGCTTGGGGTGGCGGAGACCTACTGACCTTTGGTGAGCAAAATATTTAATAATATAATAATTTAATAATAATATAATGCATTTTTTTAGGGCAGAGGGTGAACGATAACTATAACTGTATTTCATATATATATATATATATATATATATATATATATATATATATATATATATATATATATATATATATATATATATATATATATATATATATATATGTGTATATATACATATATATATATATATATACACAAACAAACACATGTATATAGGTGCACATTCACCAAGGTAGGGATTTGCAGACTTTGTACGTTTGTAGAAAAGAAAAGAAAAAAAATATATAATCCTTTTTTTAAGTTTACAATTCAGCAAGTTTTATGAAGCATAATTGTAAGCACACTACCACAAAACGAAACATTTTTAGCCTCCGATGTTACGTGTATATATATATATATATATATATATATATATATATATATATATATATATATATATATATATATACGTAAATATATATATATATATATTATATATATACACACACTGTAAGTATACACACAATACATATATATGTATGTGTATATATTTATATATATAAAAATCCATCAATTTTTTACCGCTTATTCCCTTCGGGCTCGCAGGGAGCGCTGGAGCCTATCTTAGCTATATATATATATATATATATATATATATATATATATATATATATATATATATATATATATATATATATATATATATATATATGTATATATTTATACATATATACACAGTATTTATACATACACACAGTACATATGTGTATATATATATATATATATATATATATATATATATATATATATATATATGTGTTTATATATATATATATGTATATATATATATATATATATATATATATATATATATATATATATATATACATACATACATATCTATACACAGTATATATACAGCATTTATACATACACACAGTACACAGTACATATATATATATATATATATAAATATATATATATATATATATGTATATATACGTGTGTGTGTGTAGGTGTATGTATATATATATATATACACACACACCTACACACACACGTATATATATACATATATATATATATATATATATATATATTTACATATATATATGTATACACACACACCCGCATTATATATACAGTATGTATATATGATAATGTTACAAATCATGTGAATACTTTATATATATATATTTATTTATTTGGATGTATATGATAATTGTCACTATTTTTTGAAAGGTGGCTGCAGATGCAATGTAGTACCTCTCATACTAAACATTAATTTATATATGTTTTTAATTGTCTTTTTTCTTTTACAAAAAACAATATATATTTATGTTAAATTATCGCCTAAATAAACAAAGTAATATGAAGCTGACTGCATTTTTTATCAAGTGTGTTTTCTGTAAAAAAAAAAAAACATCAACAACCCACGACTTTGAGAAAGCGACAATTTGTAATTTTAGACATCTCGCAGCGACGGCTCGAAATGTCTAAACACGTCGAACGATAACAGATAAACATAAATAATATTTGTCTGCTAACCCCCTCACATTATCTGCAATAGTTTTTTTTAGTAGATCCCTCAAATTATGCGCAATATTATATTTTCTTGTTAACCCACCGTCACAATGCGTGCACTACTATAGACAATTTTGAGTAACCTACTCACAGTTTGCGCACTATTATAGTCTCATTTTCACTACTACTATAGTGAATGTTTAGTACCTCCCCCTATTATAGTCAATTTTGTGTGCAAGTCCCCCCCTCCCCCACATCACGTGCAAGCCCTCACATTATGTGCACTATTATATTCACTTTATGTGAACTACACTACACACTAAAAAAAATGATGGGTTATTTTGCTAACCCAATTTATGGGTTGCTAGTTTTTTGTTTTTTTTAAGAGCACCACATTTTTGGGGATACACGGGTATTATTTAACTCAATTTCTGGGTTTTTACAAAATTGTGCAACATGCTTTGGGTTGTTTTTCAACGAGTAACCCATTTTTGGGTAAGATGCTTTTTTTCAGTGTATAGGCAATTTTTAGAGTTACCCCCTCACATCATGTGCATTATTATAGTCAATTTTGTGTGCAAGTTCCCCCTTCCCCCACATCACGTGCAAACCCTCACATTATGTGCACTATTATATTCACATTACGTGAACTACACTACACACTAAAAAAAATGATGGGTTATTTTGGTAACCCAATGTATGGGTTGCTATAGTGTTGAGGTCAATGTTGGAGTATTTTTTTTTTTAAAGAGCAGCACATTTTTGGGGTTACACGGGTATCATTTTAACCCAATTTCTGGGTTTTTACAAAATTGTGCACCATTTTTTTGGGTTGTTTTTCAACGAGTTACCCATTTTTGGGTAAGATGCTTTTTTCACTGTTTAGGCAATTTTTGGGGTAACCCCCTCACATCATGTGCATTATTATAGTCAAATTTTGCGTGCAAGTCCCCCCTCCCCCACATCAAGTGCAAACCCTCACATTATGTGCATTATTATATTCACATTACGTGAACTACACTAAAAAAAATTATGGGTTATTTTGGTAACCCAATATATGGGTTGCTATAGTGTTGAGGTCAATGTTGGAGTATTTTTTTAAAGCACATTTTTGGGGTTGCACGGGTATCATTTGAACCCAATTTCTGGGTTTTTACAAAATTGTGCACCATTTTTTGGGTTGTTTTTCAACAAGAAACCCATTTTTGTGTAAGTTGCTTTTTTTCAGTGTATAGGCAATTTTTGGAGTAACCCCCTCTCATCAAGTGCATTATTATAGTCAATTTTGTGTGCAAGTTCCCCCTTCCCCCACATCACGTGCAAACCCTCACATTTTGTGCACTTCTATATTCTTATTACGTGAACTACACTAAAAAAAATGATGGGTTATTTTGGTAACCCAATGTATGGGTTGCTATAGTGTTGAGGTCAATGTTGGAGTATTTTTTTTTTAAAGCGCAGTACATTTTTGGGGTTACACGGGTATCATTTTAACCCAATTTCTGGGTTTTTACAAAATTGTGCACCATTTTTTTGGGGTTGTTTGTCAATAACCCATTTTTGGGTAAGATGCTTTTTTTCAGTGTATAGGTAATTTTCGGAGTAACCCCCTCACATCATGTGCATTATTATAGTCAAATTTTGGGGTAACCCCTCCCCCATACTCCCTCCGCCCCCTGCACACCATTAATATCCGTCATTGTCCACCAGCATGATGGATGCACGACAGAAAAAAACCCCAAATACATTACGTGCAAGCCATTATTGTTGTTATTAATTGCCTTTCCCTGCTCACCTGTGGTGAAGAGCACGATGGCCTTGAGGCAAC
The DNA here is from genome assembly GCF_033978795.1 of Nerophis ophidion. Lineage (NCBI taxonomy): Eukaryota > Metazoa > Chordata > Actinopteri > Syngnathiformes > Syngnathidae > Nerophis > Nerophis ophidion. Next base: position 27,554,626 of record NC_084613.1, read on the forward strand.
TGTACTCGGCCGAGTCGACGTGCAGGGCCTTGAGCTTCTCCACTTGCTCCTGGAAGATCCGAATGTGGTCCATGAAGGCCACCACCCTGTCTGCGGACATGGGCGAGGCGTGCAGGCCCGCCGCCGCCAGCAGAGGGGCGACGTGCAGCGGCATGGAGCACTGCGCCGCGTTGAGTACAAACAGCTCGCTCCACGTCAGCCGCAGCAGGGCCACCTGGTCGGTGATCTGCAGGTCCGGGAAGAAGGGAATATTCCTGGCCCACTCCACGGCGCTGAAGAGCATCCGGGCTGCCAGTTCGCAAATGTTCTCGATGCCCATGATGTTGTTGGGCTGCATGCACTGGCTGCCATAGCGGGACGTGGGGTAGGGCTCCGCGCGCAGCAGCAGCGAGATATATCCCGATAGGTAGGAGTGGCAGTGCAGGGGGTCCCCGTTGGTCAAGGCGAACTGGCCGTGGTGAGGCTGCGTGGGTGGCACCCGTCCCCTTTGCACAGCTGCAGTAAAAAGAGAGACTACAGATATTGAAACCTGAATCCATTAAGCATTGTCAATTATGACATATTGGTCCATTTTATCACCAATTAACGATTTTTTTCATGCATTTATGTAATAATCCACGCACATATTCAACAAAGGCTCGCGCCCTCCTTTTAATCCATCATTGTGTATATCGTGCACAAACGCCATTTTGCTATCGTGACATTTTGGGAATATTAGCGATGCAGTCGAAGGGTTGTTATATATGGTGACGACGGGGGGGAAGACATAGACAGACATTTAAAAAAAAAAAAAAAGATCCAGCAGGGCACCGACTCAAGCCTCGGCTCAAGGCGGCGCCGGAGCACGCCTTCGCCGGCCAGCTTGAGAGGGAGCGCGCCGCCGGATCGCGGAGTAAACAAGAGTCTCAATACCTTCCCGTCTCATGCCGACCTTGAGGCATTTCTTGAGGCGGCAGTACTGACACTGATTGCGGTGGTGCTGGTCGATGGGACAGTTCCGGTTGGCCCGGCATGTGTACGTCAGGTTCCGCCGCACGCTGCGCTTGAAGAAGCTCTTGCAGCCCTCGCAGGTGAACTGGCCGTAATGTTTGCCGCTCGACTTGTCGCCGCACACCACGCACTCGATGTGCTGCGGCTGCTTCTCCGGCTGCTGCTGCTGCGAGCCCTGGCTGCCCGGCGTCGACTGCGCGTTGTTGGGGCCCCCCTGCACCGGCGTCTGCGGGGTCGGCGGCGCGACCTGCGAGGCTGTCAGACCCAGCTGGCCCGCCTGTGCGCCGGCCAGGGTGAGTCCGCCTTGGGTCTGCGAGGAAAGGGCGCCTTGGGTGTCAGCCACGTCGTCCTGGGAGCCTCTCCACACTACCATTGCCATATCTGCCTATCAGTCAACGAAAAGGGAAACTTTTCTCCGCTTCCGTTTTGTCTCTTTTTCTTCGCTCGTTTTTTTTTTTTTTTTTTTGCTTTCTCTCTCTCTCTCTTTCTCACTCTCTCTCTCTCTCTCTCTCTCCTCGCTGGGAAATGTCACCGCCGACGCTGCGCTCCACTCCCGAAATGAGTCGACTGGAGCGGGTGGAAGAGGAGGCTCCTACAGGCAGCCATCCAGCACCCCCATCGGCGGGGAAGGTGGGCCGAGAAGCGGAACAAGCTGCATGGAGGAGGGGGTGCGGAGAAGGATGGGTTCTTCCAAGTCTTGAAGAAATCACACCAAAAAAATCGTCTTCTTCTGCAAATAGTATTATTATTATTATCGGAGATCCCACCTTTTTTTTCACCCAAAATCCGGATCTTCTTTTTCCGCGCAAAAAAAAAAAGGAATCAAAGTGATCAAATATGTTAAAAAGGCAAAAGGAGGTTAGGAAGTGATTGGGTTTAGGAGCCCGGCTGGCAGAATGCTTTCTCTGTGATCAGCTCACTGAGCTCTCTATATAGTGAACTTTGACACGACTGCTGCAACTTAGCACACGTTACCATGGCGACGCGCTGCCATATAAGGAAGGCGAGTGTGTTTGACTGGTCAGAGCTCAGGGACCTCCCCCCGCACCTCATTGGCTGAGCGGCACTTGTGCTACTTGGTGCCTCGCCAAGAGGGACCGCCGTGTGGAGGTCGAGCGAGGGCCGCTGGGTCCTAAAGCGAGACGTGTTCGCTCCATGTAGAGGAAAGAGCAAGGAAAGTGTGGAAAAAAAACAAACATGTACACTTCACTTCATCTGTTTTCTTTTTTCAAACATGCAAAGGAGGCAAAAATGGTAGAACATGGGTACAAATAATTGCTATATACGGCCAAATTGATAATTGCCTATACAAATCTAAATTTTAAGACGTTATGACTGATGGATGTTCAAAGTTGTCAATAGAGTTTTTATTTATTTTTTTCCAAAGGAGAGGCTATGACCTCCCTCATCACACTTGGACTGAACCTGGATTTTTTGTGTGTGTGTGCGTGTATGCGTGCATGTGTGATCATTGCTGCAAGCTTTGTCCCCCTCAACACAGTGTCCGGCTGCCCCCTAGCGTACGAAAGTATACTGCAGCTCAAGCTAAGCCTCAAGTCGGAGGAGTCATTCCTGCAAACGCAGCCTGCTTCAGTCTTTTGCTCTCTTCTGCCTCGATCTAACTCAGCAGCGATCCTCTTCGTTTTTTGTTTTTTAAATTATCATTATTAATAATTTAAATTATACCGGACCACGTGGTGATTAGATGCATTCACGGTTTCACAAATTGGATTTACTTGTTTTGTTATTTTTTATTATTATCCTTTTTTTTTTTTTTTGCTACTACGCCGCGCCTTTTTTAAACTACTTTATCGCAGATCAAATTGTTTGCATGACTTTGTTGGTTGTATTTGCAGATCGTGTACATCTGTACATAAACATGGAGGGGAAAAAAAACAACCGTATAATTGGGTCCAAAAGGGGTAAGTATACATTTTGCACACTAGCTATAATCAGGATAGCTATATGTTTTTTTTTAATTAAATGCCATACCTCCACGGGCTTGCATTTTGCTGATTATTACATCCGTGGTAGTGTTTATGTCCACGCACACCTACCAAACGTGTATGGCTCGTCCGTGGCAGCCGCCTGCATCTTCCTTCTCTCCTAAAAACCTTAATTTAGTCTTCTGTCTTTTCGACTCAAAGTGACAGTGAACTTATCCTCCTCCGGTACATAAAAAGAAAAAAAAAGAAAAAAAATTAAAAATATATATTTTGTTTATTGCAAAACATGTCTGAATGTGCAAAAAAAAAGGAGAAAAAAAGCCAGACTTGTGGCTAATTGCACATAAATAAAAGTATAAAAAGCTTGTCCAAAATTATGTGCTGCAAGAAAGAAGTTTATAGATCCCCCAACGTCTTTTCTCTCCTTACCACCGCCTGCAAAAACGCTGCTTTGTGTGTGCGTGTCGTGCAGGAGCGAGGGAGGGGTGGTGAGAGGAGGAGGAGGTGGTGGTGGAGGAGGTGGGGGTGGGGGCACCTGTCTCTATGTACGGAGAGCGCGCATTATGATTTATATTTACATTTAATGCATGACGATATATTTGTACTTTCAATGCACTGAAGCACGCATTATGATATATTCTTACGTTTGATGCATTTACGCATGCGTGTTAGTGCATTTAAGCATGCAAATATGCCAGAGCCGTGACGTCTAATTAGCCCACTATTGCACAATTTAGTAATGTAGTCATCAAAATGTGTATTTGCTGCTGGAATAACAATCTGTTTTGCACACCTATTTTAATAACATGCAATTAAACCGTCTAAAAAATAGGATGAATTCATTTTAGAGATGAAAAAAAAAATAACCTCGTAAAAAAATACAGTGTAAATTATGAACAATGTTATTATTATTGGGTGTTTGGATGTGAGTGTTGTCCCTGCAGGCAGCGTGATGATGGGTAAACATGTGTGCGCAATAATCGATTAAGACCAGACAGGAGGATGTCGCCTGCAGTTAATATTTTCTGATCACACATTAGTTAACAATTGTCCATATTACGGGGATTTTTGTTAAAAAAAATAAAATGATTTGCACGAATTGAAAATTATTTAGAAACATTTTAAAGCAATGTGCACTTTTTGATGTCATTTTTACACTACGAGAACAAATTCAAATGATAACTACAGCGTAACATAAATTGAATGATAAAAAAATAACATTATTTGCACAAATGAAAATTATTTAAAAAATACTTCAAATGAATGTGCACTTTTTGATGTTATTTTTACACAATGAGAAAAAATAAAAATGAAAACCATACCATAACATAAATTGAATGATTAAAAAAATAACATTATTTGCACAAATTACAATTATTTCGAAACATATTTTGAATCAATGTGCACTTTTAGATGTTATTTTTACACTAGGACAACAAATAAAAATAAAAACTACAACATAGCATACAATGAATAATAAAAAAAAACATTACTTACACAAATTAAAAATATATAGAAAAATATTTTGAATTAATGTCCACTTTTAGATGTTAATTTTACACATTGAGAAAACATTAAAATAAAAACTACAACATTAAGTTTCACTGTGAGAAAAAAAGAAAAAGAAAAACTACAACATTAAGTGGTATTATTTGCTCCTCATAATCATAAAAATTGACACTTTAAAAACATATTAAAATAAGGAGAGGAGGTGACGTTAATCTTATCTGTGCTTTCACCAAGTCCTCCATGCAGATAGCGGGACACTGACCCCCGAGGTCTCCCAAGTTCCCGGCCCGGTTAACCCCTCTGGAGCCGCGCAGGAGCAAAGGTTAACCTGACTAATCAACTTGAAGAGTGGGATTGAATGAAGGTGAAGTCAACTGCAGCGGCCACTTAATACAAGACCGACGCACAGCAGGAAAGAAACAGGTAAATACCATCATTAGCATTATAATTGGACATTTAATTCAACTTTTAACGATTATTTTTTTGTTTTGTTTTTATATGGTGTATTGTTTATACCAAAATGTAATTATCATTCAGTTGTATCAAGTTTCATTTGTGAAAAATTCAAAATGATGCATATTCTATTCAGTTGATATTAATAATAGTATACAGTAAACATGTGTGTTTCCGTCAAAAAGGTAGAATTTTGCACATTGTGGTTGTCGATGTGCACTTCCTGAGAGGTGAAGTTCAGTTTGCCAATTTATTCTCCAAACAAGAATAAAAACATTGAGATACAATTAAAATATGTTCCCCCATCACTAAATCATCTAACACACGAATCAGTCATAATCATAATCACCTGATACGTGTCAATATTAAGCATATTTAAGGTGTTTCTAACATTTACACCCTCTTTTTTTGACCACTTTGACAATGCGATAATAAACATATTTTATCAGTCAACAACGACGCAGCGCTTGCATTGAGACTGTGCAGGTGTGCCTAATGTTGGTGCTCCATAATAGTCTCGCCTCGTGCTAACCTTTGACTTAAATAGTCCTTGATGATGCTTCACACTGATGTAGAAAGGCTTGCGCGCAACAAACACACGTGTTGTGTGTCCATACATAAAGAGTTGATCCATGCATATTAAGACTTGGTGTGTGTGTGTGTGTGTGCCCAGAGGGCCGCTATCTAAAAAGGCAATAAATTCCAGAAAGCTCCACTGTTCCGTATGCCAATGATAGATTATAGTGCCAATTTGCAGGGAAAGGGATCAATTTGTTTCAATGATCACTCTTTAGGCCCACTGCCAGCCTACTCTTCATGTGTTTGTATAAAGCCGCTCGTTCCAATCACCAGCTCGCCACTGAATAAAAGTAGGCGCCACAAAGCGAGGAGGACGGCAGGTCGGCCCGCTCAAGACTGTCGTGATGATGACGTCTCCAGGCAACAGAGGTCACAGGTCGTAGTCTCCACTATAGTCGCTGCGAATTCTATGCGAAGTGAAACCCCCCCTAAGAAGACCTGCCGGAGTGCCCTTGGGCCCGGCTGTGCAGACGGACTAGTCCTCTCTCTGTCCCCCCCCCCTCCTCGTCCCCCTGCTTTTTTGGGGAAAAAAGTTTTTTTCATGAAAAAAGACAAGAGAGGAGAAACAAGCCCACATGTGCCCCCAAAGGCAGACAGCAGGCAGCAGACAGTGTATTGAATTGCAGTAACTCGAGGTGTAGTGTGTGGAAAAAGTGTGTGCATTTGAGGGCTCACTCCGGCTTCCCGTCGGAGTCGTTAAGGTTGCATTTTAATTGCTAGATCATTCCATCGTGGTAATTGTCGCTGCCACACCTTTATTGTGTTGCAGTGTGTGTGTTTTATTGGCTGTTCGTTAACTTAGTGATCATAAAACACCAACAAATGAACTCCGTCTTTTTTCTTTACAATAACAATATATTTTTGTTCATTTTTAGTTCTTGATTGCCAATACAAGAGCTCATGTGTGATATTATTGTTCTTGTATTGTGGTGGATATTTTTGTAGCTAAAAAAAAGGGTTGCAACATATTACAAACACCTTTCAGGGCAATCACAATAGTAAACACACTGTTTACATGTGAGATATTAATATTAATGATGCCATTATTTTTTAGAATTGTTGTGTGCTGTGTCCAGCTCGTGCATATGAGGTGTTAAATACTTTATACCCTGTTTAATACACGTTTCATTTTTCAGATGACTTTGCGACATTTTTTCAATAAATTATTTTATTTATTTGCATATTATATATACATTCTGTATGGCTGTTTTTAGTGTATAGACTGTATATAAATAAAGTGTTTTTGCACCCCAGTTGGACTATTTTTTCATTTTATTGTTTCTGTTCACTAACATAAGAGTGATGAACAAACACAAAAAACACTCCTACTTATTAGTATTTCTGCAAATATCAATAGGACAAGACATTCATTCTATAGATCAGGGGTAGGGAACCTTTTTGGCTGAGAAATGTATTTCCGTGAGAGCCATATAACATTTTTTAACACTGAATACAACTAAATGCGTGCATTTTTAAGACCAACGTTTTGAGAGTATAATAAGTCTCTAATTGTTTTTAACAACATTGTTATTCTAAAGTTAACCAATAATAAATATAATACTTCTTACCATTAATGCGACATCTTGGACAGGTGCGATAGAAAATGGATGGTAGGATTAAAATGCATGAGAATGTTTTGTAATTTGAACGTTTTTTAAACACTGCGATTACCAGCGGAATTATTAATTACTTATCGTGTTAAGCAATGTCAGCTAAGATTTATCTGAGAGCCAGATGCAATCATCTAAAGAGCCACAACTGGTTCTAGAGCCATAGGTTCCCTACCCCTGCTATAGATGAAAGTGACATGACACTTAATTTGAAGTTATTTGTTTTGTTTTGTCCGTTTTGTATTAAAACAAATACTTAGTCTTCACTTGGTGGTCAGCAAATGTTTGAAAATAAAATAAAAAGGAAATTAATATAATTATAATAATAATATAATAATAATTGAAACATTGCCTCACTATGAGGCAGTAGAGGCGTGTGAAAGAAAGTTAATGATGTTAATAATAATTAAAAAAATATATATGTTTGTTAGATATGATAATGATTGCACATTGTAAAAAAAAAAAAAGTCCTGGTGTTAAAAGTGTGCATTTGCGAGTATTTTTGAGACTACAGACATGTCTCCGGAGGCCACGTACAGTAGAAGGTTATTTTATAGCTGACAACATGAGACTCCCTGGAGGATGTCGTAGACTTTACGCCATACCATCGATGGTACAATGAGAGAGGGAGGGGGGTTGTTATGGACATTTGATAGTGCAACAGAGGTTAAAAAAACTCGCTTTTGTGCTCCCCAAGGTGTAAATGAGTTCTTCTTCTGAGATATGATTTATGCTTGCACTGCACTCGACTTAAATATCCTACAATAGTTTACACCGCTTAGGGGATGAGCTGCTCAACAAGTACACACATGCAACCATGAAAAGGGAATTTGTTAGGATGATGAGCTCGGGCGTGTGACTTATAGGTGAATGAAAACGACATCGGTGGCTGCCAGAGCGCAGGCGTAACACGAGCAAACGCACAATGGCGTTATAAACGGGTGTAGTGTTTGCCACAACGGCGTCAAACGCCGCAGCGAGACGAGCCCCCGGGACAACGCAGGGAGGCGAGAGCGACTCATTTGATTTCAAATATCGAGAAGACGTGGCAAAAAAAACCCAAAGACAAAGCAAAACACAAGCGGGGGTGATACGTACTTGTGTTTGCTTAGTTAAGGTATAGTAAGTGCATATTTTCACTCAGTTTATGCGTGCCTTCACTTCATTAAATAACAACACTGCAACTTTCCCGACATTGTGGATTATCTTGAGTTCTGTTTTATTGATGTTATGTAAGCTGGCAGTAATCAATAACTGGCGGGTTGCATGGCTGCATTAATTATCATATGAGTAGAACCGGCACATGAGCAAACCTTGTGGGCTTTGACTGTGTGGATTATTTTCAGTCGTTGTGCTTGATTTTTTTATGTGGCAAAGTGGCGGTTGTTGTTAAAAACTTGTGGAAGGAGGAGTTATTTCGGTCACGGCAAATAGTTTTAATTTGCTTCTGCATGAGCGAGGTCTGCTGTGGCTTATTTTGAGTCCATCCATCCATTTTCTACCGCTTATTCCCTTTTGGGGTCGCGGGGGGCGCTGGCGCCTATCTCAGCTACAATAGGGCGGAAGGCAGGGTACACCCTGGACAAGTCGCTATCTCATCACAGGGCCAACACAGATAGACAGACAACATTCACATTCACACACTAGGGCCAATTTAGTGTTGCCAATCAACCTATCCCCAGGTGCATGTCTTTGGAGGTGGGAGGAAGCCAGAGTACCCGGAGGGAACCCACGCATTCACGGGGAGAACATGCAAACTCCACACAGAAAGATCTCAAGCCTGGATTTGAACCCAGGACTGCAGGAACTTCGTATTGTGAGGCAGACGCACTAACCCCTCTTCCACCGTGAAGCCCTTATTTCGAGTCGCTTCTTTTTATTTATATTATGTAAAGTGGCAATTAACAATAATATCTGGCGGGAAAAGGTTAATTATCATATGAGGAGTACCCGTGCGTGAGCAAACCTTGTGGGCTTTGACAGTGTTGAGTATTTTCAGTCATACTGCCTGATTTCTATGTGGCATAGTGGCGGTTGTCAATAACAACTGGCAGGAGGAGGCGTTAATTGTATCTTGTTAAGTAGCAGTGTTATCATTGACACCTGCATGGGCGAGGGCTATCGTGGGCTTTGGCGTTGGTTTATCTTTAATCACATTGTTTTATTTATATTAAGCGAGGTGGCAGTTATCAACACTAACTGGTGGGGAGAGTGGCTACATTATTGTCGAATAAGTAGTGCCGGTGATTGAGCAAATTTACTGTGAACTTTGACTGTGGATTATTTTTAGTCCTTGCACTAGATTTGTATTTGGTAAAGTGATGGTTATCATTAATAACTGGCGGGGGAGAAGTTAATCATGTCACGTTAGGTAATATCACTTTTATCTGCTAGTGCATGATTGAGGTGGACTGTAGGTTTTGATGTTTTTGCTTCTTTTGAGTTGTTTCGTTTTATTTTTACCATGCAACGTGGCAGGTATCATTAATAACTGGCGGGGGAGGAGTTATTTGTGTCATGTTAGGTAGCAGTGCTTTAATTTGATGGTGCATGAACAATGTGTACTGTGGGCTCTGACTTTGCGGCTTGTTTTGAGTCACCTTGTTTTTACTATATAATACAAAGTGGCAAGTATCAATTAAAACTGGCGGGTGAGTGGCTATATATATGTATCAAATCAATGTAAACCTACCGTGAACTTTGACTGTGTGGATTATTTTTAGTCCTTCTGCTTGATTTCTATTAGATAAAGTGATGGTTGTCATTAATGACTGGCGGAGGAGAAGTTAATTGTGTCACATTAAGTAGTAGCACTTTTATTTCCTTGTGCATGATCAAGATGAACTGTGGGCTTTGATGTTTTTGCTTTTTTTGAGTTGATCTGTTTAATTTTTACTATGCAACTGGCGAGGGTGGAGTTTTTCGGGGTCACGTTAGGTAATAGAACTTTCATTTGCTGCATGAACAATGTGTACTGTGGGCTTTACCATTGTGGCTTATATCAAGTCATTTTTTTTATTTCTATTGTGCAAGGTGGCTGCAATCATTAAAAACTGGTGGTTCAAAGTGTCTGCATTAATTACCATATGAGTAGTGAAAACATATTGCGAAGGTTGACGTTGCGGCGTTTCAAGTTGTTCTGTTTTGTTTCTATGATGCAAGGTGGCAGTTATAAATAATAACTGGTAAGAGTGGTTGTAATTAATTAAAGGCCCACGATTCCTAGCATAAGTGACGTGAGACTCGATTTTAAGACCTCAGGAGTATTATAAGACTACAATAACGTTAAGAATGCTGATTAATTTATGTTTTCCAGGAAAAATCCAAGGAAGGTTGTGAGATAGCCAAAACAAGAACACAAATATGATTTTCTATGGCTTCATCAATGATTCCAACAGTAAGTTTGATGAAATGTGGAAGTAAAAAGCAAACTACTGGTGAAAGTTCAGTTGTTGTTGGGGTCATACAGGTTGTGAGCGTTCCCTGCAACAGATTGTTCTAATCCTCCTCTGATAGCACATACAATACATCAACTGGCCAAAACAAGACCATCAAACTGATTTAAAAGGTGATAAAATGGACCTCCATTGAACACAAACGCCAGGCCAGAAGCGTCGGCGAAAGTCAAGAGTGTCAGCGAGGACATGTTTCTCCAGGCTGGGAAGGAAATTCCATCATCAGGAAGAATTCTGGCGGACTCGGAGTGACGACACGATCGCAGGTTGCTGCTTACAAGAAAACAGCTTGAAGCAAGTGGAAAGGTCACCAAGTATCAGTTTCACTTAGACAAGAAGACTCAGAGACGAGCTGCTGCTGCTTTGACAGGCCGAGTGTCCCAAAGGAGAGACTTGGCCTAAACAGTTTTTACACTTCTCAAAATTCTACTGTAAGATCTTGCAGAATTTTTATGTGATTCACTTCAACACAAAGAACTATTTTTTATTAGGAATATTAAGGGTGCTAAACAAATTGGATCAGCATCCAAATTGCGATTCTTATATACTCAGATTCCAAATCAGTTCATAATTTAAAAAACTTGATGTAAAAAAAGACATAATTCATACATTAGGAGCCGAGAGGAGCTTTTATAACTTGTAACCCGTTTTAAAAAAGTTTTTTTTATACCATAGAATATATTGTGGTAATTGGTTTCATTGGAGAGTCGTGTTGAATTGAATCGTCACCACAACAATCACAATCCAATTGTGAGATTCAACACAATATATTGATTGATACAATATAAAAAGTACATGCACACTGTATACACACGACTATTATATATTAATATATAAAAGCTAGTTTCCGCCAAAATCTAAAAAAATTATGAGATAAAATGTTGACATTATCATATATACAGGTATATAAGTTTTTAAAATGTCATCTTAAAATTATTAATTGCATTACATATTTTAGAGTTTTCACATCATAAATAGGATATTTTTTCTTGTAATTATCACTTTCTTATCTCATAATTCCGACTTTTTATCTAAAAATTATAACTTTTTTTATCCCAAAATTATAACTTCATTTTGTAATTATGACTTTTTATATCATAATTGCGACTTTATCTTATGACTTTTGCGCTTTTATTGCATACTTATGACTTTTTTCTCTCATAATTTTAACTTTTTATTGTCACACGATTTTTTTCAATCTCATAATTTCAACTTTTTTATCTCAAAATTTGGACTTTTTACCATTGGGGTATATATATTAGGGATGTGGGAAAAATCGATTAGAATACGAATCGAATCTCTTTTTTGAAAATATAGATTTTTTATTTAAATTTTTTATTTTTTTATTTATTTTATTTTTTTATCAATCCAACAAATCACTACACAGCAATACCATAACAATGCAATCCAATTCCAAAACCAAACCTGACCAAGCAACACTCAGAACTGCAATAAACAGAGCAATTGAGAGGAGACACAAACACGACACAAAACAAACCAAAAGTAGTGAAACAAAAATGAATATTATCTACAACAGTATCAATATTAGTTATAATTTCAGCAAAGCAGTGATTAAAAATCCCTCATTTACATTATCAATAGACATTTATAAAAAAAAAAAAAAAAAGAATAGTAGTGTCACAGTGGCTTACACTTGCATCGCATCTCTTAAGCTTGACAACACACTGTGTCCAATGTTTTCACAAAGATAAAATTAGTCATATTTTTGGTTCTTTTAGTAGTTAAAACACATTTACATTATTGCAATCAGTTGATAAAACATTTTCCTTTATAGTTATAAAATATTTAAAAAAAAAAATCTACTACTCTGCTAGCATCCTACTGAAATCCTATGTATTGAATGAATACAGAATTGTTTTGAATCGAAAAAATATCGTGTCGCGACCCAAGAATCGATATTGAATCGAATCGTGGGACACCCAAAGATTCGCAGCCCTAATATATATATATATATATATATATATATATATATATATATATATATATATATATATATATATATATATATATAAATAAATAAATGATAAATGGGTTGTACTTGTATAGCGCTTTTCTACCTTCAAGGTACTCAAAGCGCTTTTGACACTACTTCCACATTTACCCATTCACACACACATTCACACACTGATGGAGGGAGCTGCCATGCAAGGCGCCAACCAGCACCCATCAGGAGCAAGGGTGAAGTGTCTTGCTCAGGACACAACGGACGTGACGAGGTTGGTACTAGGTGGGATTTGAACCAGTGACCCTCGGTTTTCGCACGGCCACTCTCCCACTGCGCCACGCCGTCCCTATATATATATATATATGTGTGTGTGTGTTTGTATATATATATGTGTGTATATATGCATATGCATAACCATATGCATTTACATATACATACACATTTACATATATAAATATATACATATATATGCATATACGTATATGCATGTATACATACATGCATACATACACATATGCATATATTTATATATATATATATATATATATATATATATATATATACATACATACATACATAAATACACACATACACCCCCCGTTTCCATATAAGTTGGGAAATTATGTTAGATGTAAATATAAACGGAATACAATGATTTGGAAATCATTTTCAACCCATATTCAGTTGAATATGCTACAAAGACAACATGTTTGATGTTAAAACTGATAAACATTTTTTTTTTTGCAAATAATAATTAACGTTAGAATTTGATGCCAGCAACATGTGACAAAGAAGTTGGGAAAGGTGGCAATAAATACTGATAAAGTTGAGGAATGCTCATCAAGCACTTATTTGGAACATCCTACAGGTGTGCAGGCTAATTGGGAACAGGTGGGTGCCATGATTGGGTATAAAAGAAGCTTCCATGAAATGCTAAGTAATTCACAAACAAGGATGGGGCGAGTGTCAACACTTTGTAAGAAAACTGTCCAACAGATTTAGAACAACATTTCTCATCGAACTATTGCAAGGAATTTAGGGATCTTACCATCTACAGTCCGTAAAATCATCAAAAGGTTCAGAGAGTCTGGAGAAACCACTGCAAGTAAGCCACGATATTATTGACCTTTGACCCCTCAGGCGGTACTGCATCAAAAACCGACATCATTGTGTAAAGGATATCACCACATGGTCTCAGGAACACTTCATAAAACCACTGTCAGTAACTACAATTGGTTGCTACATCTGTAAGTGCAAGTTAAAACTCTGCTATGCAAAGCAAAACCCATCCATCAAAAACACCCAGAAACACCACCAGCTTCGCTGGGCCCAAGCTCATCTAAGATGGACTGATGCAAAGTGGAAAAGTATTTTGAAACGGTGGACGTGGTGTCTTCTGGAACAAAGAGTCTTCCGGAACAAAGAGGAAAATAACCGTCCGGATTGTTATAGGCGCAAAGTTCAAAAGCCAGCATCTGTGATGGTATGGGGGTGTATTAGTGCCCAAGGCATGGGTAACTTACACATCTGTGAAAGCACCATTAATGCTGAATGATCCATACAGTTTTTGGAGCAACATTTGTTGTCATCCAAGCAACGTTATCATGGACGCACCTGCTTATTTCAGCAAAACAATGCCAAGCCATGTGTTACAACAGCGTTGCTTCATAGTAAAACAGTCTGGGTACTTTCCTGGCCCGCCTGCAGTCCAGACATGTCTCCCATCGAAAATGTGTGGCGCATTATGAAGCGTAAAATAGGACAGCGGAGAACTGTTGAACGACTGAAGCTCACAAATCATTGTATTCTGTTTATATTTACATCTAACACAATTTCCCAACTCATACGGAAACGGGGTTTGTACATCCATCCATCCATCCATCTTTCTCCGGTTATCTGAGGTCAGGTCACGGGGACAGCAGCCTAAGCAGGGAAGCTCAGACTTCCCTCTACCCAGCCACTTCGTCCAGCTCCTCCCGGGGGATCTCGCGGCGTACCCAGGCCAGCCGGGAGACATAGTCTTCCCAACATGTCCTGGGTCTTTCCCGTGGCCTCCTACCAGTTGGAGGTGCCCTAAACACCTCCCTAGGGAGGCGTTCTGGTGGCATCCTGACTAGATGCCTGAACCACCTCATCTGGCTCTTCTTGATGTGGAGGAGCAGCGGCTTTACTTTGAGCTCCTCCCGGATGGCAGAGCTTCTCACCCTATCTCTAAGGGAGAGCCCCGCCTCCCGGCCGAGGAAACTCATTTCGGCCGCTTGTACCCGTGATCTTGTCCTTTCGGTCATGACCCGAAGCTCAAAGCCATTCCGGCTCAGCTCCTTCTTCACCACAACGGATCGATACAACGTCGGCATTATTGAAGACGCCGCACCGATCCGCCTGTCGATCTCACGATCAACTCTTCCCTCACTTGTGAACACGACTCCAAGGTACTTGAACTCCTCCACTTGGGGCAGGGTCTCCTCCCCAACACGGAAATGGCATTCCACCCTTTTCCTGGCGAAAACCCTGAACTCGGACTTGGAGGTGCTGATTCTCATTCCGGTCGCTTCACATTCGGCTGCGAACCGATCCAGTGAGAGCTGAAGATCCCGGCCGGATGAAGCCATCAGGACCACATCATTTGCAAAAAGCAGAGACCTAATCCCGTGGCCACCAAACCCAAACCCCTCAACGCCTTGACTGCGCCTACAAATTCTGTCCATAAAAGTTACGACCAGAATTGGTGACAAAGGACAGCCTTGGCGGAGTCCAACCCTCAGTGGAAACGTGTCCAACTAACTGCCGGCAATGCGGACCAAGCTCTGACACTGATCATACAGGGAGCGGACCGCCACAATCAGACAGTCCGATACCCCATACTCTCTGAGCACTCCCCACAGGACTTCCCGAGGGACACGGTCGAATGCCTTCTCCAAGTCCACAAAGCACATGTAGACTGGTTGGGCAAACTCCCATGCACCCTCAAGGACCTTGCCGAGAGTATAGAACTGGTCCACAGTTCCATGACCAGGACGAAAACCACACTGTTCTTCCTGAATCTGAGGTTCGACTATCCGGCGTAGCGTCTTCTCCAGTACACCTGAATAAACCTTACCGGGAAGGCTGAGGAGTGTGATCCCATGATAGTTGGAACACACCCTCCCATCCCCCTTCTCAAAGAGAGGGATCCCCACCCCGGTCTGCCAATCCAGTGGTACCGCCCCCGATGTCCACGTGATGCTGCAGAGTCTTCTCAACCACGACAGCCCCACAGCATCCAGAGCCTTAAGGAACTCCGGGCGGAGACATACAGCATATATATATATATATATATATATATATATATATATATATATATATATATATATATATATATATATATATATACACACAATTATACAAACATATATACATACATATATATATACATACTGTACATATATACATACATACATACATACACACACACATATATACATACATATATAAATATTAATATATATATTTTTTGACGCCCCAGGTGAGAGTGAACTGGTCCAACTAAGTTCGTATGATTCAAATTGTTCCAGCTGTGAGTGGGGT
This sequence comes from Nerophis ophidion, assembly GCF_033978795.1. Taxonomy (NCBI): domain Eukaryota; kingdom Metazoa; phylum Chordata; class Actinopteri; order Syngnathiformes; family Syngnathidae; genus Nerophis; species Nerophis ophidion. The sequence continues at coordinate 27,570,701 of NC_084613.1, forward strand.
GGAATGTGGGGCGGCATTCTTGGGGAGGCTCGTGCCACTCCAGGCCAACCCCTAGACATGCCACTGTTCCTCCAGTCCTCCACTTGGAAGAAATGTAGTTTATTTTCTGCAATGGAGGGGATGATTATGAGCGGCTTCACACTGTGTGTAGAAATACACAGTTATTTGTTAGCCACCTCTGTCAGACCAAAATTAAATACAGTATCAGCCAGGCCAGATCAGCATTAAAAGGCAATACTTGCCATTGACCAATCACATCACAAAACTCGTCTGGCACTGATTGATGCAAGACCGATTGCGACAAATCTATTATAAACATGGCGCGTTGAAAACATCCAACAGACACTAGATTTGTCCGTCTTTGTGGACTCTTCCCTATTTCCTATCACTTCATGAATCCTCACGTGATCGCTGTATCGCAACTCACTCTGAGATTCCCACCCGTGCTCCGTGGTGTCTGTGATTTAGTGCTGGGAAAATGTATTTGGCTTCTTCAAACAGCATATTGTTAGCATCACAAAGGGAAAATAATACCATAAACCATCCCGCTGATGGTTATAATATGGCTTCGCATAAGCGGGTTACAAAAATAAAGTCAGCCCCGTTCCATCAAGCTAATTGGCTGTTTGCAAAGAGAGCGCAAACTTTTCGACGCGGCACTCTGCAATGTAAGCTTTTTCTTAATCATAAATGGGGCTCCTGTATCCCACGGGGGACTTGCTATTCTAATTTACAATTGAACTAAAGACCAAAGCTATCAATCTTTCACAGACACTTTATTTTTGCCCCCTTGCTCCCCTCTCCTAGCTTGTAATTGTGGTGGCACAATCATAAACAAGCGAGAAAAGGCTGCAGTGACTGATCGCTGGAAATGACATATTAACACATGAGCTGCGCATAAGCACTCCCATTGACTTTGCACTTCATTGTGGATGGGCACACACACACACACACACACACACACACACACACACACACACACACACACACACACACACACACACACACACACACACACACACACACACACACACACACACACACACACACACACACACACACACAGTAATAGGGCAAACACCCAGTGACTTTATTGTGAAATCTAAGCAGTGTTTATTATCTACGGGACAATAACAACAATACAGTCTGATATTGTCGAGCAAATCTTGGTGGCACAATTTTGTACAAAAATGTTTGTAACTTAAGACGTGATTTGGCGTTAATTCAATATTTTCTGCCATTTCTGCTCCAGTAGAAGACATAGGGACACAAACAGACTGGACAAGCTGGTAGAGAAGGCCAGTAATGTGGTGGGAGTGGAGCTGGACTCTCTGGCGGTGGTGTCAGAGAGGAGAAGTCTAGCAAAACTCCTAGCCATTATGGACGACACCTCCCACCCACTACACTCGGACCTTGCGGAGAGAATGAGCACGTTCAGTGGAAGGCTCAGACTCCCAAAATGTAACACGGAACAACAGAGGAGGTCCTTTATACAGACAGCCATCAGACTGTATAATGCATATGTTCCTAGTTGTCTGCACTTACATGTAGAAAAAATGTAGAATATATTTATATTATTCATATGTTATATATATAACTATATATATATATATATATATATATATATATATATATATATATATATATATATATATATATATATATGCACATATATATAATATATGCTGCGATGAGGTGGCGACTTGTCCAGGGTGTACCGCGCCTTCCGCCCGATTGTAGCTGAGATAGGCGCCAGCGCCCCCCGTGATCCCTAAAGGGAATAAGCGGTAGAAAATGGATGGATGGATGGATGGATATAATATATGTCATATATTATTTATTATTAATATTATTATTTTTTATTGTAGGCGAACTGTGGTGCTGAATTTCCCCCAGGGATCAATAAAGTACTTTCTATTCTATTCTATTCTATTCTATTCTAATCTATTCTATTCTTACAATTACTGCTTGTGTTGAAGTTGTGTTTTCGTTGTACGATAACATCAAGGTACTAAGGCCACAGTACGATATTATTGCGGTATATGTCCAAAAAAAAGGTTGGTAAAAATGCCATAGTGTGTAAAATGAAACGGCAGGAATGTGTTACGTTAGGGTGGCATCGTGGCGTGTGTTTGCGTTCTCGAGGTGCAGCAGAGATGGAACACAGTGTTAAGGTAGGAATGATGATTTATTCCTAACTACAAGAACAAACTAATAACAGAAATACTGGCACATAGGCACTAAAGACAAAACAAACAGAACTAGCGTGGAAGCTAGAATGAACAGAAAGCGTTAGTATGTAAACTAGGGACAAGTAAACAAACAAAATAGCATGGAAGCTAATAGGGTGAAAAAAGATAGTTACCACAATGTGGGAAGAGAGATGTCACTTGTTGCGTGTAGCAAACTATTGTCCGAGACCGAATGACAAACAAGGGCGGTCTTAAATAAGGAAATAATTAATGAAATCAGGTGCGTGACAACAAACAAGAAACAGGTGACACTAAATGAGTAACCATGACAACAGAAACCAAACAGGAAGTGCCACCGGGAACCAAAGACGTCGAATGCAACACAGGATGATAATAAAACAGAAACAAAACCAGAATATGACATGGTCCAAGATGTGGACCATGTTTGAATGTTTAGGATAAACAAACTTACTGTGATTGAACACACACATAATGCTAAAATGTTCTAATCAAGTATTTCTGAGTGCAAATGAATATTTAGCAACATCATCTGTTCCAAGCAAATATTTAAAAAATATTGACTTACAGTTGATGTCTTTAATGTAAGAATGTAAACATCCAGTGTAACAAGAGACATCCAGTGTAACAAGAGTAAAACAATAATGAACAGTTTAGTGTCTTTCAACTTTTACATTATGGGAGGCAGTGAGTGGCCTCTACAGTGGTAATTTTTCATATTAGTCTGTAAAATGTTGTTTCTCTGAAAAGTAAACAAACAATATAACTTTCAATAACTTAAATATCTCTTCTGTGTGATAGTTTATGAGTTTATGACTTGTCCAGTGGAGACAAGCGGTAGAAAAAGAGATGGATTGAGAATATATTAAGTAGCTTTTTAGTTTACTCGTATTTCCCGCGTTGAACATTGTTTTGATGCAACAAGACAGGCTGGCTCAGTGTCGCCTTGAAAACGCTCGAAACAAAAGTGTTGTGCTTCGCTTTGCAGGATGCAGACTTTCTTACCTCCGCCAAAGAGGTTATGTTTTGGCCTGAGCTTCCTTGGTTGTTTGTTGGCAACATAACTCAGTCAGTCATGGACAGATTTCCATCCATCCATCCATTTTCTACCGCTTATTCCCTTTCGGGGCCGAGGGGGGCGCTGGCGCCTATCTCAGCTACAATCGGGCGGAAGGCGGGGTACACCCTGGACAAGTCGCCAGCTCATCGCAGGGCCAACACAGATTTATTGTCCGAAAAACAATTAATTTTATCTACGACGAATATGAACACACATCACTTTCTGCTTACGGCATTCAACACCTCCACTTGCCTTGCACAGAGGATTCCGGGCCAACATCAAAATGCCGGATGAATACTATACTTACTAGGTTTTTGTTTGATACCGTCACGTGTCACGATATTATTGAGAAGACTTTGAAACTGAAATACCGCGGTATTTATAATACTTTTATAGCTCTAGTTGAAATGGCGCCGCTGAAGTGGCAGCTGGTGGTGTCAGCTTTGTGCTATTTTAATGTATTTTATGTTCTTCATGTTCTTGTTTTCTACCATATTTTGTAGACATTTTGTATCTGCACTGAAACAACATAATTTACCCATTGTGGGATAAATAGCACAAAAAATAACACACTTTTCAGTGTATTTGCTATTTTTGGTCGTCAGCTAAGAAAAAATGTTAAATAAGCTGCACCATTTTACAAGCCACAGGGTGCAAAGTGTAGGGAAAAAGTAATGGCTTACAGTCCAGAATTTACGGTACTTGATAAACCATCTGCCGCAAAATATATTTAACGCCAGCAAAGCTAAACATCAATTTGTGACTTATTTACATTATTAAAAGTATGTTTGTACAAACCCTGTTTCCATATGAGTTGGGAAATTATGTTAGATGTAAATATAAACGGAATACAATGATTTGCAAATCCCTTTCAACCCATATTCAGTTGAATGCACTACAAAGACAAGATAGTTGATGTTCAAACTCGTCAACTTTATTTTTAATTTTTTTGCGAATAATAATTAACTTAGAATTTCATGGCTGCAACACGTGCCAAAGTAGTTGGGAAAGGGCATGTTCACCACTGTGTTACATCACCTTTTCTTTCAACAACACTCAATAAACGTTTGGGAACTGAGGAAACCAATTGTTGAAGCTTTGAAAGTGAAGTTCTTTCCCATTCTGGTTTTATATAGAACTTTAGTCGTTCCACAGTCCGGGGTCTCCGCTGTCGTATTTTACACTTCATAATGCGCCACACGGCCCTGTGATGAGGTGGCGACTTGTGCAGGGTGTAGCCCGCCTTCCGCTCGATTGTAGTTGAGATAGGCGCCAGCGACCCCAGCGACCCCAAAATGGAATAAGCGGTAGAAATGGATGGATGGATAATGCACCACACATTTCGATGGGAGACAGGTCCGGACTGCAGGCGGGTCAGGAAAGTACCCACACTCTTTTTTTATGAAGCCACGCTGTTGTAACACGTGCAGAATGTGGCTTGGCATTGTCTTGCTGAAATTAGCAGGGGCGTCCATGAAAAAGACGGCGCTTATATGGCAAAATAAGTTGTTCCAAAACCTGTATGTACCTTCACAGATGTGTAAATTACCCATGCCTTGGACATTAATGCACCCCCAAACCATCACAGATGCTGGCTCTTCAACTCTGCGTCGATAACAGTCTGGATGGTTCGCTTCCCCTTTGGTCCGGATGACACGATGTTGAATATTTCCAAAACTAATTTGAAATGTGGACTCGTCAGACCACAGAACACTTTTCCACTTTGCATCAGTCCATCTTAGATGATCTCGGGCCCAAAGAAGCCCGCGGCATTTCTGGATGTTGTTGACAAATGGCTTTCGCTTTGCATGGTACAGCTTTAACTTGCACTTACAGATGTAGCGACAAACTGTATTTAGTGACAGTGGTTTGCTGAAGTGTTCCTGAGCCCATGTGGTGATATCCTTTAGAGATTGATGTTGGTTTTTGATACAGTGCCGTCTGACGGATCGAAGGTCACAGTCATTCAATGTTGGTTTCCAACCATGCTGCTTGCGTGGAGTGATTTCTCCAGATTATCTGAACCTTTTGATGATATTATGGACCGTAGATGTTGAAATCCATAAATTTCTTGCAATTGCAATTTGAGAAACATTGTTCGTAAACTGTTTGACAATTTCCTCACGCAGTTGTGAACAAAGGGGTGTACCTCGCCCCATCCTTTCTTGTGAAAGACTGAACATTTTTTGGGGGCCTTTTTTTATACCCAATCATGGCACCCACCTGTTCCTAATTAGCCTGCACACCTGTGGGATGTTCCAAATAAGTGTTTGATGAGCATTCCTCAACTTTATCAGTATTTATTGCCACCTTTCCCAACTTCTTTGTCACGTGTTGCTGGCATCAAATTCTAAAGTTAATGATTATTTGCAAAAAAAAAAAAGGTTATCAGGTTGAACATCAAATATGTAGTCTTTTTAGCATATTCAACTGAATATGGGTTGAAAATGATTTGCAAATCATTGTATTCCGTTTATATTTACATCCAACACAATTTCCCAACTCATATGGAAACGGGGTTTGTATATATATATATATATATATATATATATATATATATATATATATATATATATATAATACAATACACTTGTTTTGTGGTGATTCAGTTAAACACTGATTGTTTGTGATCAAAATGCTTCGGAAGACATGCTAGCGTACATGTAATACAGGCATCCTCGAAGTATTATTATTATTTATTAAAAAGTCAAAGACTTATGGATAATTAGTTCCTATGAACATACCGTAAACACATTGCGGAGCAGTTTTCTTGATGTTTTTTTGCTTCGCTTTTACACACAAGTGCTTGTCAGTCCCATAAAGATGTGTACCAAATTTTGTGGTGATTCAGTTAAACACTGAGTGAGAAATGTCAAGTCAACCTGATTCATGGGGATGTGTCGTGTTTTTGTCAGGAAAAATACCCTAAAAAAAGCATGCAGGAGTTAGGAGTGGAAGAAAAAGTGCATGCAGTTGTTAATGAACATTTACAGTATGTAATACCATGTGTAAATAGGACTGCACTTAAAAAACAGTTTGATAGACACACATTACTTGTTATGATGGATGGTTCCAGATGCTGTGCAACTGGCTGTGCTTGGGGGAGGTAACAGTTATGTCACCCTGTCATCGCTCTTCGCCGCAGAGCCGCAGACACATTGGTGACTTTGTCTCACCACGGCCGCGGCCTCCGTGATACCTTTAACGGCGAGTCTTTTCTGCTGACGACTTCATGCAAAAACTTCCAATGTCATCGGCGAAGATAGGAAGGAAGAAAGCGCTGCATTGTGCGCCTAATGACAGCCTCCCGGCCCGGCCCAGCCCGGCGATGTCACAGGTCATTCATGTCAAGAATGTGTGTGCCCAATCTTCTCCACGATCTTTATCTGCCCAGCCTGCAGCTAACCAGGACTTGGGTCCAATCAGGGCTGCTGATGAATGGACAAAGAGGCTCTTGAATGAGTGATGCTGTCACATGACTTCTTTTATACTCTTTTATGATGACATTTGTATCAAAATATTACGTTCTTAAAATACCGAGATGCTGAGTCTTGTTTCGTTTGCATGAATTCTACTGTCAGTCAAAGCAGGTTAAAATTACACTCATTAAAATGAAATATATAGTGTGGGGGGCAGTCAAATTCCATTCATTACTGGACGCTGACTAACCACGGATTTTGGTTGGATTTCAAAACAATTTTTCCTGCATAAAATCATGGAACATTTGTTTTAAATTATACGATATGGATCACCTATTTGTATCTATTTTTTTTAAATTAGCTTTAACTGTAGTATGTACACACCTTTCTTTTCGGCTGGCATTAGGGCATTTTTTAGCAGCAGGTGTCGTCGTAGGCCAGAAACTGACGGCCTTGGGATTCTTGTACTTTTATTCTTGCTTTGTTGGCATGAAAAAAATGTAACATTACCTTACGCCTGCCTGCAAAATGCTCAAGCTGGTGCAGAGCCTGCAACGGGACGCAATGTCACGTTCAAAAAAGGTATCAAAATACGGCATCGTTTGTTGATTTGAATCAATACCTGGTAATACCCATGACCGTTGTACCGAATTATCTAACCATTCCTAACTGTCCTACAAGTGCAAAAAAAAATAGCCGCTGTTGTTTGTAAAACCGACTTTTAACATAACAAAGTGGCAGTCTGATCTTATTTTGTTATTTTGGATTGTGTTAGAAAAAAGCCAAAGAAAAAGCAAAATGCCCCGGAATTTATCTCAGGTTACGTGAAAGGTGTATTTTTTTCTTTCCAATTCTGAATCGTAGAGCAGCATTCCATTAAAATATATTTTACTTTTATCTGTCCCAGGAAGAAAAAGCTGTTTAATAGTTTCTATTGGACGTTGGTCCACTTAGGCCACATTTCAAAAACGTTAAGGACCAGGGGACCGGACTGGGTCTTATTTTGTATAGTCCACAGAACCAGCGTTCTCTACAATAGACATTTAATTTTGGTCTATTTATTTTGTTTTCGTTACAGGAGCATTTTGCTGTTTTTAAGGACCTCCTGCAAAAAAAAGCTAGATAAAGATAATCTCTATGACAGCCATAAATAGTTTTTAAGATTTTTTTTTTTAGGCCACCAGTTAAATAACACACATCATGTAAAGACTGGTAGGCATCGAGGTGCCGGGTTCGATTCCCTCGAGGATGCGTTGACGTGAACACAACAAAGGTAAGATCATAAAAGATTTATTTAAGAAAAAGAGAGCTCTGAACAGAAATACTGGAGTTAATAAAAAGGCAAACCAAAAATGCTAGTATGAAAACTAAGAAATACAAACAGAAAACTAGAATTGGCATGAAAGCACAAAAATGTAAAAACAAATACAATTAGCATGTGAGCTAAGAAAAGGCAGGTGGCTTAGCATATGAGCTAGCGAGAATAAACGTACCGAGAAGAGCAGTCGTCACTTGTTGCATGTGAGCAACTCTTATGGACCCAGACTGAACAAGGAAAAGAGGAACCATGGTAACGGACTAAACCGGAAGTAAGTGGGTCAGAAAGAGAATGAAACAAAGATGGAAAAATAAACATGTGAAGATCCGAGTCACGGATCGCAACACATCAAGGAAAAAGATAGGACCTAAGCTGGACCCTTGAGGAACACCACTACTATAATTAAATAAATTGAACAAATGAGTACTTGTTGCAAGTAACAGCAACACCTTGGATACATAAATCCTCCATCCATCCATCTATCCATCCATCCATCCATTACAAAAAATGTGAAACTGTCAAAAAGAAGAATAATTAATGGGGAGCACTAAGAAACACCTTAGTTATGTAAATCAAACATTTGGATCACAGTGTCCTATGTTGACTAGCAAGGGTAAAATGTCAACATAAGGATCTGTCAAAGTATTTGCAGTGGTCCAAGTTATTCTACAACATTTGTATAAAACAGGGGCACTCTAGTGTTCTAATGAATTTGCTGCAACAATATTTCTCCCCCTACTTTTGAACTGAATTTGGGGGGCTGGTATGGTGTAATTTGCATGCCAGATTAGGCCCCCGGGCCGCCAATAAATGATTTAGGGCCACACTTTCCTCTCTCCTTGCACTAATACTAGAGATTTCGGATAATATCGGACTGCTGATATTATTGAACTGCCGATATTATCAGACTGCCAATATTATGGGCCGATAAATGCTTTAAAATATAATATCGGAAATTTTTGGTATCGGTATAGAAATTATCGCTATCGGTTTCAAAAAGTAGAATTCATAACTTTTTAAAACGCCTCTGTATACACGGATGTAGGGTGAAGTACAGAGCGCCAATAAACCTTAGATGATCTGCCTTTGCGTGCCGGCCCACAGAATATCTCCGGCTTTTCACACAGTAACCTGAATGCAAGGCATACTTGGTCAACAGCCATACAGGTCACACCAAGGGTGGCCGTATAAACAACTTTAACACTTACAAATATGCGCCACACTGTGAACCCACACCACACACATTTCGAGAGAACAGCTGCACCTTAACACAACATAAACATAACAGAAAAAATACCCAGAACCCCTTGCAGCACTAATTCTTTCGGGGCGCTACAATATACACACCCGCTACCCCATCCCCTCCCCCTCACCTCACCCACCCTGCCCCGCCCACCTCAACCTCCTCATGCTCTCTCAGGGAGAGCATGTCCCAAATTCCAAGCTGTTGTTTTGAGGCACGTTAAAAAAAATAATGCAATTTGTGACTTCAATAATAAATATGAAGAATTTATGACTTTTTAAAACGCCTCTGTGTACACGTATGTAGGGTGAAGTACAGAGCGCCAAAATACCTTAAAGGATCTGCCTTTGCGTTCCGGCCCCCATAACATCTCCTGCTTTTCACACAGTGATCTGAATGCAACGCATACTTGGTCAACAGCCATACAGGTCACACTAAGGGTAGCCGTGTAAACAACTTTAACACTTACAAATATGCGCCACACTGTGAACCCACAACAAACACATTTCGAGAGAACAGCTGCACCTTAACACAACAGAAAAAATACCCAGCACTAACTCTTCCGGGGCGCTACAATATACACCCCCGCTACCCCATTCCATCCCCCTCACCTCACCCCCCCTGGCCCGCCCACCTCAACCTCCACATGCTCTCTCAGGGAGAGCATTTTCCACAATTCCAAGCTGTTGTTATGAGGCACATTAAAAAAAATAATGCACTTTGTGACTTCAATAATAAAAATGGCAGTGCCATGTTGGCATTTTTTTCCATAACATGAGTTGATTTATTTTGGAAAGCCTTGTTTAATGTTTCCATCGAGGCGTCACAACAAAATTATGCATAATAATGTGTTAATTCCACTATTGTACATATATATCGGTATCGGTTGGGGCAGGATAGCTCGGTTGGTATAGCGGCCGTGCCAGCAAATTGAGGGTTGCAGGTTCAATCCCCGCTTCTGCCATCCTAGTCACTGCTGTTGTGTCCTTGGGCAAGACGCTTTACCCACCTGCTCCCAGTGCCACCCACACTGGTTTAAAAATGTAACTTAGATATTGGGTTTCACTATGTAAAGCGCTTTGAGTCACTAGAGAAAAGCGCCATATAAATATAATTCACTTCACTTGATATCGGTATTGGTAAGTAAGAGTTGGACAATATCGGAATATCGAATATCGGCAAAAAAGCCCTGACAAATACACATGACCAGAGGTGCTTTAATCCCAAAAAGCATCCGGTTGGTAGAGCTTGGAGTTAGAAAAAATGCAGACTAATGATCATACAAATCCAAAAAACCTCACTTGCCTAGTAAAGTACGCAGTGGTAAAATAGGGTCTTGAGTGAATAGACAAGGAGGTCGGATTTAAAAGGTGGAGGAGATAAATTCCAAGTGTCGGTGACATCATAAAACCTGACAAATTGCAATAACGGACCTTGTAATCCACACCACTGTCATGTTCATTTCCTCAAGCCCTCCCTGACCCGTAGCCGGTCTCACATTCAAGTCTGCAGCCCGCTTGAGACAAAAAAAGCCCCATCCGGTCTTCTGCCATTTGTCTTGTTCTGCATTATCTGAAATCAAACGCTCTATTACACTCCCAGCCTTATGTACAGAACAATCAGGCCGGCTCTAATGTGGCGAGGTCTGTAATGCACACAAAAGCGCGCTGACATTTATACCAGGCAGAAATGCAATAGACAGGGGCCGGGATGCCTTCAGTGTCTTTGTGCATGGCGGTAGAGATAATGACACTTTATTACAGGGTCACGGTGGCAGCGCTCTTCGATGAAAAGGAAGATCTAGTCAACGCAGACAACTGGGAGACGAGTGAGCTGCCGCGTTAACAAATATGGCCGACATACAGTAACAACAAGCGGGACCAGCCTCAGATTTCTAGGAAATGTTAAGGTCGCGCTTCCAACTCATACTTTTGCCGTCATGCTAGGAACCTTGCGTCAGGTATTTCAATTGAGTGCCTTTTTTCGAGGGGAATAAATTAATTCAGCTCTTTAAATCTCCAAGTGTTCCATCAGTGTGTCATTTAAAGGCCTACTGAAATGAGATTTTCTTATTCAAACGGGGATAGCAGGTCCATTCTATGTGTCATACTTGATCATTTCACGATATTGCCATATTTTTGCTGAAAGGATTTAGTAGAGAAAATCGACGATAAAGTTCGCAACTTTTGGTCGCTAATAAAAAAGCCTTGCCTGTACCGGAAGTAGCAGACGATGTGCGCGTGACTTCACGGGTTGTAGGGCTCCTCACATCTGAACATTGTTTACAATCATAGCCAGCAGTAGCTAGAGCTCTTCGGACCAAGAAAGCGAATATTTCCCCATTAATTTGAGCAAGGATGAAAGTTTGTGGATGAGGAAATTTAGAGTGAAGGACTAAAATAAAAAAAATAAAAAAAGACGTTTTCAGTTATTTAGACACATTCTGGAAAATCCCTTATCTGCTTATTGTGTTGCTAGTGTTTTAGTGAGATTAAATAGTACCTTAAAGTCGGAGGGGTGTGGCCACGGGTGTGTTGACGCCAAAGTATCTGAGGGAAGTCACCGCAGCTGCAGCAGGACGGAAGCTCCGCTGATGTCTTCGGTAAGAGGCGACTTATTACCACAATTTTCTCACCGAAAACTGCCGGTTGACATGTAGTTGGGATCCATGTTCGTTTGACCGCTCTGATCCATAGTAAAGATTCATCTTCGGAAATTTTAACAAAGAAACACCAGCTGTGTTTTTGTGGCGAAAGGCTAAAAGCTTCCCACCTCCATTTTTCTACTTTGACTTCTCCATTATTAATTGAACAAATTGCAAAAGATTCAGCAACACAGATGTCTAGAATACTGTGTAATTATGCGATTAAAGGAGACTACTTATAGCTTGGACCGGGCTGGAAAATAATGTCCGCTACAACCGATGACGTCAAACGCACGTGTCATCAAACAAGTCATCATACCGCAAAGTTTTCAACACGGCGCTTCGCGGGAAATTAAAAATTGCAATTTAGTAAACTAAAAAGGCCGTATTGGCATGTGTTGCAATGTTAATATTTCATCATTGATATATAAACTATCAGACAGCGTGGTAGTGGGTTTCAGTAGGCCTTTAAGTGGATGTTCTAGCAAGTGTTGGAATGCATGAATGCATCTGGCCATGTGTCTGAAGTCTATGTGGAATCTATAATCGAGACTAAATATACACTGCAAAAACTGAAATATAATTAAGATGAAATATCTCAAATAAGGGTTATATTTGCTTACTTTCTGTCTGATAAGATAATTCTTCTCACTAAGCAGATTGTATGTTAAAGTGTTTTACTTGTTTTAAGGGTTTTGGTCCTAAATGATCTCAGTAAGATTATACAGCTTGTTGCTGAGATTTGATGACCTATATTGAAGGAAACATGATTGAAACTAGAATATCAACTGATGCAAAGCTGTGTCATTAACACTCAGATGTATAAAATTACTTTTTTAAAGTAATAATTTCTTATTTCAACCATGAAAAAAAAAAAATGATACCGAGCGCATATCATTATGTCAAGATATTGGCACTAGCATTTATTTAGTTTAAGAATATTTTTCAACATATTGAGCAAAAAGATCTGTTTTTTTCTACCAAGAAAAGTGCACTTGTAATCAGTGAGAATATACTTATTTTAAGGTATGTTTGGGTTCATTGAGGTTAGCTAATTTTACTTGTTTTGGAAAGTCTTGACAAGCCAAATTTTCTTGTTCTATTGGCAGATAATTTTGCTCAGTTCAAATATAATACCCCTAATTTTTGTATTTATTTTCTTTTTTTTTTAACACTGACTATTTGCAGTGTAGCTATATATTTTTATTTTGTCATTTTTTGCGCAAGTTTTAGGCTACAAACTATTAAAACGATTAAATCTAATGAAATACTATGTATTAGGGATGTGAATCTCATGATTACTGACAACTTGATTCTATCCGATTCTTCGGTTGACGATTTGATTCTGAATCTATTCTTCAATTCAACAAGACTTTTGATTTAAACCGCTTCACACAGTATATTATTTATAATTAAAATTATAATAATCCTTCAAAACAGTTTCCAGTTTCCAAAAGCTGTTCTTGGCTGCTGACATATGACATAAACGCGCAGAGTGGGCCTAAAAAATAAAAACAACTTAAAAAAAAAACATCCGTGTTTTAAAATTATGAAAGGATTTAACATCAGAATAACTAATGATTGCATTCAGGATATGAATTTATTTTTTTCAGCAACCTTATTTTATATAATGAAATTGGCTCTAGCCTATAGGATGAGAGAGAACAGGTATCTCGATTTTTCCATACATCTTGCATGTATGGAAAAATTGACAACAAAAAAAGATAATGGAAGTCTTTGAGGTATTGTATGGTTTATTAGATTATGACTTAATGTGAAGACCTCTAATTGATTGCTGCAAGGCATGCTGGGAATGCTCTGGGTTTCAAAGAAGAAAAACTTACAAATCATACATGTGGTCGTTTGTCCTGTGAAACGTGTACCGTATTTTCCGGACTATAAGTCGCTCTGGAGTATAAGTCGTACCTGCAGGAAATGCATAATAAAGAAGGAAAAACACATACATAAGTCGCACTGGTGTATAAGTCACATTTTTTGGGGAAATGTATTTGATAAAACCCAACACCAAGAGGAGACATTTGAAAGGCAATTTAAAATAAATAAAGAATAGTGAACAACAGGCTGAATAAGTGTACGTTATATGACGCATAAATAACCAACTAAGAAGGTGCCTGGTATGTTAACGTAACATATTATGGTAAGAGTCATTCAAATAACTATAACATATGAAACATGCTATACGTTTACCAAACAATCTGTCACTCCTAATCGCTAAATCCAATGAAATCTTCTAAGTCTAGGCTCTTACATGAATGAGCTAAATAATATTATTTGACATTTTTTACGGTAATGTGTTAATAATTTCACACATAAGTCGCTCCTGAGTATAAGACCCACCCCTGGCCAAACTATGAAAAAAACTGTGACTTATAGTCCGAAAAATACGGTATATCAAACGACAAATTTAAATAATATGGCGTGATTTAGTGTAATGATTGTACTCAAGTGAAAAATCCCGGCAATGTGCAACACCGTTTCTACAATACTTGGATTCACACGCACGTGCAGGGAGTGCATCAGCATCCATCAGTGACCATGACAATGTTGTGATTGCAAGCAAGTTTTTCTTTATAGCCTCAAACTGAAAGGCCTACTGAAATTAGATTTTCTTATTTAAATGGGGATTGCAGGTCCATTCTATGTGTCATACTTGATCATTTCACGATATTGCCATATTTTTGCTGAAAGGATTTAGTAGAGAACATCCACGATAAAGTTCGCAACTTTTTGTCGCTAACAGAAAAGCCCTGCCTTTACTGGAAGTCGCAGATGGTGACATCACCTGTTGATGGCTCCTCACATTCTCACATTGTTTTTAACGGGGGCCTCCAACAAAAAGAGCTATTCGGACCGAGAAAAAGACAATTTCCCCATTAATTTGAGCGAGGATGAAAGTTTGTGGATGAGGAAATTTAGAGTGTTTGAGGATATTGATAGCGGCGGACTAGGAAAAAAAAAAAACGTGATTGCATTGGGACGGATTCAGATGTTTTGAGACACATTTACTGGGATAATTCTGGGAAATCCCTTATCTTAACTCCCGGGAAATTTAAAATTGCAATTTAGTAAACTAAAAAAGCCGTATTGGCATGTGTTGCAATGTTAAGATTTCATCATTGATATATAAACTATCAGACTGCGTGGTGGGTAGTAGTGGGTTTCAGTAGGCCTTAAAGGTGGCTATTAAAACACATTTCCTTATCGATAAAAGAAATATCAGAAATGCATAATGAATTTTCGACAGTTTGACGTCCATTTATGCCAAATACTGATCTTTACTATCGACCAGGCTCGAGGTCTTACAATTTGAAAAAACGGTAGTAACCAGACCGGGGAAAAAAGTAGGTATAGGTGTAAAATAAATGCAGACTCGGCCAACTGTATCCAGTATGTTTTGTCAGAGTCTTACGTGCTTCTAAAACTGATCTTGAAACGCCAACACCGCAAACGCCTTATGCTGTTTCACTATCCACAAATGGAACTCAACACTCCTAATTATGCACCGATCACATTCACATTCAGTACGTTTACATGCACTATAGGAAACCAAATTATTGTTTGAACTGGCTTAAAATCAGCTTTAGTTTGATTGTGTTTGCTCTTTAAAAAAAGTCAGAATGTTCTCAAAGAAGACACTAGAAATACATGACATGACACAAGCACACCGCAGTAGAGAGAAACCTATAAACAACCGTATTTTGGAAAGTCACTAATAAGCAGACATCAATAATAAATAGCTGTAAATCACATTAATTTGCCTCGATTTCATTCATTCAAAACATCCACAAGCAACATCTTATTAAAAGGAATCATAATTTGCATATGAATCGTCAAAGTAGTCCACCACAATGGCCATCTTTTTCTACATCTCTGAGGATCATAACATCCCCAATAACCGAAGGAGATGTCATTTAAACTAATCGAAACATCACCAGCAATGTAAAATAGCAGTGGAAAGGTATAGTTACACTGAAAAAACCCACAATATTATACTTATGACTTCTAATTTCTAGTCAAAATATCAAAACAAACGTACAGTAATACAAGTTACAATCCCACGAATAGTATTTTTTCAGTGAGACATAAGAACCTGTTTTTAGGCAATAGATATTGGAAAAAATACTACTTTTGAGCATCACTAGTTTGTTATAAGACACACAAATTTACACTGTTAGGAAGTATAGCTAATAATTGGTTTTAATTACTAATTTCAAGATCACTTTTGAGTTTTTAAAGCCTAAAGTTAACGTTAAATTCCCAACGTTAGTCACACACACACTAGGTGCGGTGAAATTATCCTCTGCATTTGACCCTTTCCCATGACCACCCCCTGGGAGATGAGGGAGCAGTGAGCAGCATCGGTGGCCACGTTCAGGAATAGTTTTGGTGATTTAAGCCACAATTCCGACCCTTGATGCTTAGTTCCAAGCAGGGAGGTAATGGATCCCATTTTTATAGTCTTTGGTATGACTACGACCTTCCAGTCTCAGGGAGGACACTCTAACCACAAGGCCACCAAGCAGGTGGCCGCAAATATAGAGTCTTATGTTAAGAATTCTTAGCCAGACAATTTTAGTTCCATTGTCAGATGTTTTTGCTCATTACAAACAAAACTAACTTGTAGTGAGCCAAAAAATCTGCCAATGGAACAAGTCAAAATTGTCTTGGTAACATTTTTTGAAATAAAATAGTGTTGAAAACTCAAAAGTGATCCTGAAATGAGCAATTGTATACTTACTAGTTGTGTCAAGTTGGGTGTCTTATAACAAACCTGTGATGCTCAAAAGTATTATTTTTTCCTCAAAATATCTACTGCCTAAAAACAGTTTCTTACAGTATGTCTCACTGAAAAAATACTACTCAGGCGATTGTGACTTGAATTAAGTTGCTTTAGATCAGGGTCACCAACCTTTTTGAAATCAAGAGCTACTTCTTGGGTACTGATTAATGCGAAGGGCTACCAGCTTGATACATACCTAAATAAATTGCCAAAAATCGCCAATTTGCTCAATTTACCTTTAATAAATAAATCTATATACATAAAAAATGGGTATTTCTGTCTCTCAATTCGTCGTACGTTTTTTTTCCTTTTACGGAAGCTTTTTTGTAGAGAATAAATGATGAAAACAACACTTGATTGAATGGTTTAAAAGAGGGGAAAACACGAAAAAAATGAAAATGAAAATTTGAAACATAGTTTATCTTCAATTTTGACTCTTTAAAATTCAACATTCAACTGAAAAATATGAAGAGAAAAACTAGCTAATTTGAATCTTTTTGAAAAATTTAAAAAAATATTTTATGGAACATCATTAGTCATTTTTCCTGATTAAGATTAATTTTCGAATTTTGATGACATGTTTTAAATAGGTTAAAATCCAATCTGCACTTTGTTAGAATATATAACAAATTGGACCAAGCTATATTTCAAACAAAGACAAATCATTATTTCTTCTAGATTTTCCAGAACGAAAAATATCAAAAATAAATTCAAAAGACTTTGAAATAAGATTTATGTTTGTTTTTACAGATTTTCTAGATTTGCCAGAATAAGTCTTTTGAATTTTAATCATAATAAGTTTGAAGAAATATTTCACAAATATTATTTGTTGAGAAAACAGAAGCTAAAATGAAGAATTAAATTAAAATGTATTTATTATTCTTTACAGTACAAAAAATTAATTTACTTGAACATTGATTTAAATTGTCAGGAAAGAAGAGGAAGGAATTTAGAAGGTAAAAAGTTATATGTGTTTAAAAATCCTAAAATCATTTTTAAGGTCGTATTTTTCCTCTAAAATTGTCTTTCTGAAAGTTATAAGAAGCAAAGTAAAAAAATAAATGACTTTATTAAAACAAGTGAAGACCAAGTCTTTAAAATATTTTCTGGATTTTCAAATTCTATTTGAGTTTTGTTTCTCTTAGAATTAAAAATGTAGAGCAAAGCGAGACCAGCTTGCTAGTAAATAAATACAATTTAAAAAATACAGGCAACTCACTGGTAATTAAGTGCTGCTATTTGAGCTATTTTTAGAACAGGCCAGCGGGCTACTCATCTGGTCCTTACGGGGTACCTGGAACCCACGGGCACCGCGTTGGTGACCCTTGCTTTAGATATTTTGACATGGAAAATTGGAAATACATACTTAGTGAGATTGTGAGGTTTTTCCAGTGTATCAGTTCGATCCGAGACAGATGTCACTATAGCTATATGTTATTAGCATGTAGCATTCTTTTCCTCTACTTACATTCCCGCACAGCTAAACAAGCTGCAAATGCCACGATCGCCCCCGAGTGTACGAGAGGCACACAGCCCATGACCCATAGTCGCTTTGCAGGTGGAAAAATAAAAGAATGGATATTAATTAAGGGAGCGAGTTGCATTCACCAACTCTGGGATTCTGACAATCCAATCGCGGCTCAAACAACTATGATATTTCCTTCTTTCCAAAGGAGTTCTGAGGTGTCAAGTTGCAGCGGCTGAACGGCGAGTAGCACTTGCACAATGCGCTTCTCTTTTTTTGTCACTCTGCCAAAGCAACAAGATCTGTCGAGATGGCTGCAAATCCTATAACATGAGATTAAAACCCTTTTGAGTTCACAGACAAGATAATGACATTAGCCGACGTTCGGACAATGGAATAGCTCGCTGTGTGGACTCTGTTGCCTGAGTGAGAGTACCGTGCGTGCAATTTGTTTCATAGGCTCCAGACACGTTTGCTTTGAATTGCCGGCCCGTATTCTTCATCATTCATCTAACGTTAACTCGGAAGCATAAAGGGTTGTCTGTCGCAAGAACGTACACATTCATTTTATTTGGGTGTGGAACAAACTCTCGTGGGATTATCTTCCTTAAAATCAGCAGAGTGCTCCTGTCACGTAGAGCAGTGGTTCTCAACTTTTTTTTCAGCGATGCACCCCCTGTGAACATTTTTTTAATTCAAGTACCCCCTAATCAGAGCAAAACATTTTTGGTTAAAAAAAGCAGATAAAGAAGTAAAATACAGCACTATGTCATCAGTTTCTGATTTATTAAATTGTATAACAGTGCAAAATATTGCTCATTTGTAGTGGTCTTTCTTGAACTATTTGGAAAAAAAGATATAAAAATAATTAAAAACTTGTTGAAAAATAAAAAAAGTGATTCAATTATAAATAAAGATTTCTACACATAGAAGTAATCATCAACTTAAAGTGCCCTCTTTGGGGATTGTAATAGAGATCCATCTGGATTCATGAACTTAATTCTAAACATTTCTTCACAAAAAAAATAAATCTTTAACATCAATATTTATGGAACATGTCCTCAAAAAATCTAGCTGCCAACACTGAATATTGCGTTGTTGCATTTCTTTTCACAGTTTATGAACTTAAATTTTGTATTGTGTTGATTATTCAAAATTATATTTATAAAGCATGTGCTGAAAATTGTAATTTTCCTGAAGGAACTCTCCTGACGGAATAAATAAAGTACTATCTATCTATCTATCTATCATTTTTGAATTGTTGCTATTTTTAGAATATTTTAGAAAAATCTCACGTACTGTACCCCTTGAAATACCTTCAAGTACCCCTATTTGAGAACCACTGACATAGAGGATCTTTGACTAGCGTTGTTGCAAATGGCCGTAAAAACAGCAGAACCATTCTGTCATATCCTACTGACCACAGGCTACGGCTTCCTACTTTTTAAGGGTTATGCAAACAAATCACAAACACCCCCCAAATCAGACTGCATTTTTACTTCTCACCTAAAGTAACTTTAAGAGTAGATTTGTGATACAATTTCAACCATCTTGAGTTCACAATTACACGGTTTACTTTGCTCTAGACACGAAACTTACTGAAGTTTCATTGTAGCTTAAAAGAAGTATCATATTCTCACGACTATAAAGCGCACTAAAGATGGATTTTTTTCCCCTCAAAACTCGACAGTGCGCCTTATAAACTGGTGCGCCTAATGTAAGGAATAATTCTGGTTTTGCTTACCGACCTTGAATCTATTTTATTTGGTACATGGTGAAATGATAAGTGTGACCAGTAGATGGCGGTCACACATAAGAGATACGTGGACAGCAATATAATGGCAGTCACACATAAGAGATATGTGTAGACTGCAATATGACTCAAGTAAACAACACCAACATTTTAAATGTTCCATCGAAAATATAAAACATTATACACGCCGCTCAAAAATCTACCAAAATATTTTGGTACGACTTTCGTAAGCTATGAAGCAGCACCGCTTGATGGATTGTACTGTGCTTCAACATACAAGTATTATTATGGTGTGTGTATAAGGTAAGACATGTTATCTGGCGGGCTTCACGGTGGCAGAGGGGTTAGTGCGTCTGCCTCACAATACGAAGGTCATGAGTAGTCAGGGTTCAATCCCAGGCTCAGGATCTTTCTGTGGGGAGTTTGCATGTCCTCCTCGTGAATGCGTGGGTTCCCTCCGGGTACTCCGGCTTCCTCCCACTTCCAAAGACATGCACCTGTGGATAGGTTGATTGGCAACATTAAATGGTCCCTAGTGTGTGAGTGGGAATGTTGTCTGTCTATCTGTGTTGGCCCTGTGATGAGGTAGCGACTTGTCCAGGGTGTACATAGACTTCCGCCCAATTGTAGCTAAGATAGGCACCAGCGCCCCCTGCGACCCAAAAGGGAGTAAGCGGTAAAAAATAGATGGATGGATATTATCTGGCATTTTGTTTCACAATATTATGCAAAAGCAGCTTTTCCTACCGTCTGGTACCTGCTGATCTGTATTTGGGATCTGCATAAGTCCTGAAAAATTGCTCGCGTCTGCCTTTGTAGTCTGTGGCGACACCGTAATCGATGAGCTTCTTCTTTTTCTCTATCTTCTTATTATGGGACATTCATCCTCCGCTGTTGCCATGTCTAATATAAAGTAGTGTAAATCTCTTACTCATATCTGCCATGAAAGTTCTAAAACATACCTGTGTAGTGGGTTTATATTATTCATCCAAGGAACTTTAGTTATTAAAGAATTCCGGTCGGACGGTTTTTCAGGGGACACATTTGCGGCGTTGTTGTTGAACTACTGAGCCACGGATGAGGAGATGCTGCTCCGTTATTGATTTAAGTAAAGTCTGAATGTCAATAAAACAGTTTAACAGCAAACATGTAACATACAAATAAAATGTACAGTATGAATGACTTCAATACAATTAATAAATATTAAAAAGGACGTTTTATGCAAAACCAACTTTTCATGCATATTGGTACCGGTTTTTGTGTATTTGGGATCTGCATAAGTCCCAAACATATGTAATTAAACTATGGCGGAGATATTTATAAAAACAATATTGCCTTCCTTCATACTTCCTCCAAACGAGCTGTTTGAAATTTGCCCCAATTGTGATGTTTTTTCCAATTGGTGACATCAGCGGATAACTCCATATATGGTAAAGTTTTACCCCAAGTGCTTTGCCCGAGTCCGACGCTGTAGTCAACAACCTTCTTCTTTTTCTCTATCCTCTTATTGTGGGGCAGACTGGTTCGTACATGCACATGCATCCTCACTATTGCCATTTCTAATACAAAGTAGCAAAGCAGCTTTCTGACCGTCCCAAAATGTGTCTTATTTACGTGCTTCCACTTTGACAACGTCTTCTCACCACCATCCATATTCTAGTTTTTAGAGATTTCATGGCGCGTCTACTGACAGATTCATGGCGCGTCTACTGACAGATATAAGTTCAAACTTATATCTATAAGTTTGAACTTATATCTGTCAGTAGACACGCCATGAAATCTCTAAAAACTAGAATATGGATGGCGGTGAGAAGTGGAGGCACGTAAATAAGACACATTTTGGGACGGTCAGAAAGCTGCTCAAAGATGGTCTGTAAAACATAATCTATGCAACATTTGGACCAGCGAACCACCATTACATGTTATGTAGACCACAAGGAAGTGTTTTAAGTGTACACAAAAAGCATAATATGAACCATTTAAGTAATAGCCACATCAAAAATGTGGGTATTAAGCCTGCTTTTAAAGACATGTTATTCTTATAGCCAGACGTGTGTTTACTTCCGTACCTGAAAGTTTCGACTACAAATGTTGCTTTCCTCAAAGCATCACTTGTAGCCGATAGTATCAGGTACTGAAGTAAACACATAGGTCTGACTATAAGAATAACAAATTGCATAATTTTTTGAAGACCTAATGAACCGCTGCAGCCCTGAAGTCTTCTGGCAAGCTGATCCATAGACGGAGGCCAAGTTTCCATCTTGTAACTTTGTGTCCTGATGTTTGGAATAATTAGGAAACGAGTGTCGGAGGATCTTAGGGTCTGTGAGGGTTCATTTGGTAAAAAAGTATGTACATTTTATTTATAAAGTGCTTTTCACGGATAAAATCACAAAGCACTATACAAAACATAGGTAAAGTAAAACAACAATTCAATTTAAAACAACCGGGGCAACATCATAAAAAGGATACAAAAATGATAGTTAAAAGGTGCATTAACTAAAAGCTTTGCTAAAAAGAGGAGTTTTCAAATGTTTCTTAAAAGTTTCAACACAGTCAAGCTCACGATGTCATGATCCACGTCTTGGATCATGGCATATTCTGGTTTTGGTTCTGTTCATCACATTCTGTCTAGTATTTGTCTTCCTCAGTTCTTTGTGGCACTTCCTGGGTTTGTTTCCATTGTCATAGTTACCCATTTAGTGTCACCTGTCTCTGCTTTGATCACGCGCACCTGCCCTTGATTATTTACCTCCCTATATATGCCCGCCTCTGTTTGACATTCAGTCTTGGACTCTTGTTTGCTCCCACGCAACAGATGACGTCACATTCCAGCTTTGTGGTAACTATTAGGGCTCGATTAGCTTCCACGCTATTTTGTTTGTTCTTTTCCATAGTTCTAACGCTAGCGCTTTCTGTTCTTTCTAGCTTCCACGCTAGTTCTGTTGTTTTGTTTGTTAGTGCCTTCATGCAAAGTGTTTTGTTTCCTAGTCTGTTTTATAGTGTTCTTTAGTGTGTAAATAAATCATTATCCTTACCCTGAAACTGTGTTCCATCTTTGCTGCACCCACGAGAGAAAAACTTGTCACCACAATGCCACCGAGACGTCACATACGAAGGGACTGGTGCAAGTTGTTCCAGAGTCTGGGAGCCATAGCCTGAAATGCCAGGTCTCCAACGGTTTTTAAAACAAGTTTTTGGGATCTTTAGAAGACCCTAAGACCGGAGGCTCAGCCCTGAAGAGTAGGGGCATAACAAGTCAGTGATGTACTGAGGGGCTCCACCATGCAACGCACGGGATGTCAGGACTAAAATTTCAAACTCAATGCGGAATTTAACTGGAAGCCAATGAAGACTGGATAAAACTGGGGTGCACCGGTCAAAAGTCTGGCAGCCACATTTTGTACAGTCTGAAAAACGAATCTGAAAGATAAAAAAGGCCCAATACCTTAAACGCATTCATAAAACCAAAAGAAAAACGTTCTAATCGATCCTGAAACCAATGCAGTGATTTTAAAACCTATCCAAAATAGAAAATAATAGTGAAGGGAGGAGTACGCATCATAGGGATGCTTCATGAGCCTGTGAAGACGTCAAGCAGCGCCACCTGAACACATGATCTCTCAGTAATTAGGTGCAGGGTTGAGGTTCAAAGTACCACTGTGGTCCCTCTGCCAGTGAACCTTCTGACCTTGCGGGAATTTTTTCACATGACCCCCACCGATAGGAAATGCCTCAGTTCATTATAGTCAAGAGCAAGGTGTGCGACTCTCAAAGAACGACCTCACCGGAGCAGCCCCGCCTCTGACCAGATGTGTGGGGCGTTTCTATTACGCGAAGACGAGAAGCTGATAGTTACAGGTGCAAGGCCTGACAAGCGGTCCGGCTCGGCGGGCTTTAATAATGGGGATATCCATTGGCTGTGTTTAATCAAAGCCACGGCGACGGGATGGGATTCATTGCTCTTTGATGGAGAGCACCCTTATGAAGATGGACAATCACTTTGCTCTCTAAGTGAAACCATCGTTTAGACCCAATTCCCACAGAGGAGGCCCATTTGTTATCCACAGGGGGAGTGCAGCTGGGGCGGTTATGCTAGGGTGCAGAGTGCATGCATTTTCCACACAATTACATTGTATAGGCGGCTAAACGACATCGGCTTTAACAAGAAAAACAACAAACTTTGCTGCGGGAGACCAATTATACTAAGTAAGACTATGTTTAAAGAGCATCAGCCCTAACTAAACTAGTGCCAGTGGGAAAACTAACGATCAGTAATCATGGTTTTTGTCATCCATATTTTCTATGAACTCATTGTAACCCAAAAAAGATCACCACCCGAACATGGACATAACTTGTATTAAATTACTTCATAGAGTTTGGCAGAAAATATAAAATACACACTTACACTAAAATAATGGAGAACATGTGCATTCAGATTGCCTCCTTAAAGCGCATTTTGCTTTTGATTTTATTTTATTTTTTGACAAGGACGACCAGGTCTCCGTATGCATCCATTCACGCCTGTGCGTGAATGGATGCATGTAAAATGTTGATTACTGAATGACAGGGCCTTTCATATGAGGGGCCGTTAGGGACATTATTCAGAATTACCTCTCACATACACTACTGAAATCCTCTCACATAAACAACTGTGTGTGAGAGAAAAACATTTCAGTGGTTTATGTGAGAGCATTTCAGTATTGTGTATAAGAGTGTTTCAGTCGTGTGTGTGAGAGAAAAAACATTTCAGTTGTTTATGTGAGAGCTTTTCAGCAGTGTGTATGAGAGTGTTTCAGTAGTGTGTGTGAGAGAAAACCATTTCAGTTGTTTATGTGAGAGCATTTCAGTAGTATGTGAAAGCATTTCAGTAGTGTATTTCTGAATAATGTCTCTAACGACCCCTCACAGTTTCATATTAAATTTGACCACAAATTAAATCCCAGCCTCTTACTGAGCCATCACTGATAACACTATGATGGGAAATCTTCCAACTTTGTGTCCCATCAAGGAGATGTGTCAGGAAGATATATGCATTTTATGTTTTAATTATGTCAAATGTATTTTTTTTCATTTAAAAAAATATATAATTTCATAATTTCTTTCCCACTCGTTAGTTTTAGTACAAATCTTTCAAAGTACATACATTACATAGTTTTACATGATAAACAAGTTATTTAAATATGTGTTTTAAATATAAATATTTGAAATAAATACATAATTTCCTATTTTGTAAGTTAATATATGTACAACATATATCAGAGCTGTCAAACATTATTCCACTAAGTACCACTTCAGAAAACACTACAATGACCACATTTTAAATATAGTAAGCCCAAGTATTCAATAAAAACAGGGTAGATGTCTTATTTAACAAGCATATTTAATATTTTTGGCCACTGTAACATTACACAAACAGTGTTACTTAAACAGTAACACTGTGTTTGAATACAGGAAAATACAACACTGTACTTTAATCAAATGATTCCTTGGTGTGCCACTAGATGAAACCCACGTACCACTAGTGTAGTATATGTTTCAAACTACAAACTAATAAACAATCGAATGTAAGATTAGGTAATAGTATTATGTGCAGATGTCAAAAATCAAAAGGTGCAGGCATGCTGAGAGCATTTTCGTTTAATTAACAAAAAAAAAAAGTAACCCAATAAATCGTTTGTAGTGTTTAAACACATTAAAAGCGTTACTAAAACGGCCTTCTTTCATCTCCGTAATATCGCTAAAATTCGCTCCATTTTGTCCACTAACGACGCTGAGATCATTATCCATGCGTTTGTTACAACTCGCCTCGATTACTGTAACGTATTATTTTCGGGTCGGCCCATGTCTAGCATTAAAAGATTACAGTTGGTACAAAATGCGGCTGCTAGACTTTTGACAAGAACAAGAAAGTTTGATCACATTACGCCTGTACTGGCTCACCTGCACTGACTTCCTGTGCACTTAAGATGTGACTTTAAGGTTTTACTACTTACGTATAAAATACTACACGGTCTAGTTCCAGCCTATCTTGCCGATTGTATTGTACTATATGTCCCGGCAAGAAATCTGCGTTCAAAAGACTCCGGCTTATCAGTGATTCCCAGAGCCCCAAAAAAGTCTGCGGGCTATAGAGCGTTTTCTGTTCGGGCTCCAGTACTTTGGAATGCCCTCCCGGTAACAGTTCGAGATGCTACCTCAGTAGAAGCATTTATGTCTCACCTTAAAACTCATTTGTATACTCTAGCCTTTAAATAGACTCCTTTTTTAGACCAGTTGATCTGCCGTTTCTTTTACTGCTCGCTACCTGCTAGCTTCTACGCTAGGCCCCTTTTCGTTTTTGCTAGCTTCCATGTTAAGTCTCCTTTTTGTTTTCTAGCTCCCATGCTAGCTCTCTTTGTTTGTTGTCCGCCTTGTACGTGCTTTGTGTTAGTACCCTTTTGTTTGTTCATGTTTTAGTATCTGCTGTTTCTTTTCTTTTTCTCCTCTGTCCCAATCTCCCTTGTTGAGGGGGTCCGGTCCGGTGGCCATTGATGAAGTACTGGCTGTCCAGAGTCGGGACCCAGGATGGACCACTCGCCTGTGTATCGGCTGGGGACATCTCTGCGCTGCTGATCCGCCTCCACTTGGGATGGTTTCCTGCTGGCTCCACTATGGACGGGACTCTCTCTACTGTGTTGGATCCACTATGGATTGAACTTTCACAGTATCATGTTGGACCCGCTCGACATCCATTGCCTCCGGTCCCCTAGAGGGGAGGGGGTTGCCCACATACGCGGTCCTCTCCAAGGTTTCTCATTGTCATCATTGTCACCGACGTCCCACTGGGTGTGAGTTTTCCTTGCCCTTATGTGAGCTCTCCCGAGGATATCGTTGTGGTTTGTGTTGTGGTTTGTGCAGCCCTTTGAGACACTAGGGATTTAGGGCTATATAAATAATCATTGATTGATAGTGTGAAATGTCTACATCAAATAACAAAATACAAAAACAACGTGTTTTTCAGTGTAAGGATTGTTAAAGAGTCCTTAAATTTGCATTTACAATACGGCATTCATTGGCTTTGTACACATGCACGGATGCAGGGGGTGCATGAGTTCCAATGGGCCGTCTGTCTCGCCAAAACACCGGCAAATGCAAATTCTGTTTTTTTTAATAACAACACCTTTAATTTCAATTCCAGTCAACAAAAGTTTGCGGAAAGTCGGTGAACAATGTTACGATGAACGATGTTTCTTATCATGCCAACTTCTGCCGAAAAATATAAAACATTGTAGCATAACTTAATGAAAAAACAAAAAATGGAACCGTAATTTATGAGAAATAGAGTAATTCATCCTGGTGAAGTTGCTCATTACTGTGGTACTATTTGCATTGTTACACTTTCACAAAAAATTTACCATTTAATTATTATATTTTAAAAACAGGGCTCACTCGATTTTTGCTGGAGTTACGTTTTAGAACCCCCTCAAGGTGAAATCGCGCAAGGTAGGGATGCAATTTATTTCATGATTTTAATGGATATTAAATGCATTTAAAGTCTTTATAAGCCCTCCACACACTACACGCCGCCGACTTCACATACACTGATAGACCCTACCCATGTTCTTAAAACACTTCATACACTTTAAAACCTAAACTCTGTTTACACATTTACACAGATGTCAACATTTACACAGATGTCTAGAAAACGCCAACTTTCCAGTGTATTTTAAATGTTCTATCCCACGCTCTAATGATGTAACACGTGCACACACACTAGGTTTAGGTGTTGTTAGCTAATAAGAGAACTTTTGATAGCTGGCGTTCACTGTCAAAGAATGTATGTTTGTAGATGTAAATGTAAACGGAATACAATGATTTGCAAATCATTTTCAACCCAAATTCAGTTGAATATGCTACAAAGACAACATATTTGATGTTGAAACTGATAAACGTTTATTTTTTTGCAAATGATCATTAACTTTAGAATTTGATGCCAGCGACACGTGACAAAGAAGTTGGGAAAGGTGGCAATAAATACTGATAAAGTTGAGGAATGCTCATCAAACACTGATTTGGAACATCCCACAGGTGTGCAGGCTAATTGGGAACAGGTGGGTGCCATGATTGGGTATAAAAACAGCTTCCCAAAAAATGTGCACCCCTTGGTCCACAACTACGTGAGCAAATAGTCAAACAGTTTAAGAACAATGTTTATCAAAGTGCAATTGCAAGAAATCTAGGGATTTCAACATCTACGGTCCATAATATCATCAAAAGATTCAGAGAATCTGGAGAAATCACTCCACGTAATCGGCGTGGCCGGAAACCAGAATTGAATGACCGTGACCTTGGATCCCTCCAACAGCACTGTATCAAAAACCGACATCAATCTCTAAAGGATATTACACATGGACTCGGGAAGACTTAAGAAAACCACTATCACTAAATAAAGTTTGTCGCTACATCTGTAAGTGCAAGTTAAAACTCTACTATGCAAAGCAAAAGCCATTTATCAACAACATCCAGAAACGCCGCCAGCTTCTCTGGGCCCGAGATCATCTAAGATGGACTGATGCAAAGTGGAAAAGTGTTCTGTGGTCTGACAAGTCCACATTTCAAATTATTTTTGGAAAATATGGACATTTGTGTCCTCGGGAACAAAGAGGAAAAGAACAATCCGGATTGTTATAGGCACAAAGTTCAAAAGGCATCATCTGTAATGTTATAGGGGAGAATTAGTGCCCAAGGCATGAGTTACTTACACATCTGCGAAGGCACCATTAATGCTGAAAGGTACATACAAGTTTTGGAGCAACATATGCGGCCATTCAAGCAACATTGTCATGGACGCCCCTGCTTATTTCAGCAAGACAATGTCACATCACGTGTTACAACAGCGTGGCTTCATAGTAAAAGAGTCGGGGTACTACACTGGCCTGCCTGTAGTCCAGACCTGTCTCCCACTGAAAATTTTGAAGCCTAAAATACGACAACAGAGACCCCGTTGTGTTGAACAACTTAAGCTGAACATCAAGCAAGAATGGGAAAGAATTCCACCTGAAAAGCTTCAAAAATGTGTCACCTCAGTTCCCAAACGTTTATTGAGTGTTGTTAAAAGAAAAGGTGATGTAACGCAGTGGTGAACATGCCCTTTCCCAGCTACTTTGGCACGTGTTGCAGCCATGATATTCTAAGATAATTATTATTTGCAAAAAAAAAATAAAGTTTATTAGTTTGAACATCATCTTGTCTTTGTAGTGCATTCAATTGAATATGAGTTGAAAAGGACTTGCAAATCATTGTTTTCCGTTTATAGAGATACAGATATTGAGTAAGCTTAATTACCACGTGCAAGCCTTAATTCCGACGCCATAAAGATGGACATCTCACCATGCTAATGAATTTGGAGTCCTAATACTGCAAGTGTTGAAATAAAGGTTCCTTCAGAGAAGTAAGAAGCTTAATAGTTATGATAATAACTAACAAGGGTGCTGACAAGATTAATGTGCACTGCAAAAACTGAAATCTAAGTAAGATAAATATCTCAAATAAGGGTAATATTTGCTTATTTTCTGTCTTATAAGATCATTCTTCTGACTAAGCAGATATTATTTTAGACTGTTGTACTTGTTTTAAAGATTTTTGTCCTAAATTATCTCAGTAAGATATTACTGTCCGGCTTGCCACTGACAGTTTGTTTGTGTTTTAGTTTTTCCTCTGTGTGTTTAGTATTTCCTGTCCTTAGTTCCTGTCAGCACTCTTATTTTGGTTCAGCTTCATGTTTGTCTCCCTGAGTGCTTTGTTTCCCTTCAGCTGCGACTGATCGGCACCTGGCCACACCACACCTGGTTTCAATCAGCCGCCCCTATTTGTACCTGTTTTGTCTTCCAGTCAGTGCTGGATTATTGATTTGTCGATGTCACTTCTTGTCGCTCTTGTCATGTATTATCGCTCCTGTCGTGTCGTACCTTGTCGTGTCTTTGCAGCTTATCGGTTAGCTATATTCGTTTGATGTTTGTAGTTTACTGTTTTTTGTTCCCTGCTTCCAGTTTGTTCTTTCATTTTAACAAGTACGACTTCTGTTTTCCTGTTCGCTACCTGCTAGCTTCCACGCTAGGCCCGTTTTTGTTTTTGCTAGCTTCCATGCTTAGTCTCCTTTTTGTTTTCTAGCTCCCATGCTAGCTCTCTTAGTTTGTTATCCGCCTCGTGCGCGCTTTGTGTTAGTACCCTTTTGTTTGTTGTTGTTTTAGTATCTGCCGTTTCTTTTCTTTTTCTCCTCTGTCCCACTCTTCCTTGTGTAGGGGGTCCGGTCCGGTGGACATGGATGAAGTACTGGCTCTCCAAAGTCGGGACCCAAGATGGACCGCTCGACCACAGTCGGGATCCAGGATGGACCGCTTGCCTGTGTATCGGCTGGGGACATCTCTGCGCTGCTGATCCGCCTTCGCTTGGGATGGTTTTCTGTTGGCTCCACTATGGACGGGACTCTCGCTACTGTGTTAGATCCACTTTGGACTGGACTCTCACGCCTGTGTTGGATCCACTATGGATTGAACTTTCACAGTATCATGTTAGACCCGCTCGACATCCATTGCTTTCGGTCCCCTGCGGTTTCTCATAGTCATCATTGTCACCGACGTCCCACTGGGTGTGAGTCTTCCTTGCCCTTATGTGGGGTCTACGGAGGATGTCGTTGTGGTTTGTGCAGCCCTTTGAGACACTAGTGATTTAGGGCTTTATAAATAATCATTGATTGACTGATTGACATTTTTTATTAAATCATGTTTTCTCACTCCATGCCTGCCTCCATGTCTGCATCTTGGGGTTCGCCAACAACTTACTTTGACGATTACAGCTTGTTGCTGAGATGTTATCACCTATATTGAGAAAAACATGCTTGAAACTAGAATATCAACTGTTGCAAAGCTATGGGATCAACACTCAGAAGTATAAAACTACTTTTTTGAAGTAATAATTTTTTATTTCAAGCATGAAAACAAAATTCATGACTTTGACACAATTGTGTCTCATATTAAAACAGATGTCAGCCAAATGGACTTTGCTGTTATATTTTCAATGAAACAATAGAAAATACGTACTCATATAGTAGAACAGTTATTTGTCAAAACAGGGGCTATGGTGTGGTTTGTTTTCCCGGAATGCAAAGGTAGGTGACGGAACATGGCGTAAAGGTAAAGACATATTTTAATTTATTCTTAAAAAAAAGGGCAACCTAAAGGCGCGCACAAGGCGGAGAACAAAAAAGGCTAAAAAACAAAAACTACCACAAAGGAAAAACTATGGATATGAAACAAAAGACTCGCTAAACGTGTCATGAATTAACAAAACTTACTTGGAAGGAAATGAGCAGAGCGATACATAACCAAAGTGAACAGAGCATTGAGCAACAACAATGACGCCAGCCTGACTTCCTGGCAACTACAAGCTTAAATAATAGTGACATGATTAACACAGGTGCGTGAGTCCTAAAGAAATCAGATGCATGAGTCCAAATGTATACAGGTGAACTAATAGGTCGTCATGGTGACAAAACAATGGAGCGTAAACAGGAACTAAAAAGAGTCTTAAACCAACAGAACATAACGGAAAAAAACGTCACCACAGAACATGACATCATTAGTGAGAATGTACTTATTTTAAGGTATTTTGGGGTTCATTGAAGTTAGCTAATGTTACTTGTTTTAAAAATTCTTGACAAGGCAAATTTTCTTGTTCTATTGGCAGATAATTTTGCTTAGTTCAACTAAAATACCCCTCATTTTTTATTTTTTATTCTTGTTTATGAACACTGACTTTTTGCAGTGTGATAAATAATGTAACGCAACACACGGCTGATATATTCTTAATCGTTCTGCTGTTTCCACTTGCAAGAATGGTCCAGATCCGTTGTTTTTGTTTCTAAACAGGCTGACCTTGACCCGCTGCATCCGTGCCTTTTCAGCCACATGTTTTATTTCCCACTTTGTGTTGTCGTGCGCTCGTTGTGCTGAATGCTGTGTCTCTAGCCTTGGAGCGCTGATAGCAGCTGAGTGCTCGCACTCCTCCGTATCACTTACAATTAGTTTTTGATTAAGGAACCCTGAGCGGCTGTTTGAGGCCTTTAATGTTGTCAACAGGATGATGATGGAGAGAGCGCCCTGGACGCCTCCCAGTAACTAAGCAGCCAGTGCAAAAAAAAAAAAAAAAAGTGAACCATTTTGTGTTCATAATGGAAAACAGGTGACCTTCTTTTCCTCCAGCCACATTCACTTTCCCAGTGTGCAAAGCTCTTCTTGAGGTGATACCAGCCGGTACTTTAATGAAAACAGATATTTTTACATTTATAAATTTTTACTTTCTTAAAGGCCTACTGAAACCCACGACTACCGACAACGCAGTCTGATAGTTTATATATCAATGATGAAATAGTAACATTGCAACACATGCCAATATGGCCTTTTTAGTTTACTAAATTGCAATTTTTTATTTCCCGCGAAGTGTCGTGTTGAAAACTTCATGGTATGATGACTTGTATGATGACGTGTGCGTTCGACGTCTCTTGTTGTAGCGGACATCATTTTCCAGCCCGATCCAAACTATAAGTAGTCTGCTTTAATCGCATAATTACACAGTATTTTGGACAACTGTGTTGCTGAATCTTTTGCAATTTGTTCAATTTATAATGGAGAAATCAAAGTAGAAAGATGGATGTGGAAGCTTTTAGCCTGTAACCACAAAAACAAAGCCGGTGTTTCCTTGTTTAAAATTCCCCAAAGATGAAGCTTTACTATGGATCAGAGCGCTCAAGCGAACATGGATCCCGAAAACATGTCAACCTGCAGTTTTCGGTGAGAAAATTGTGGTAATAAGTCGCCTCTTACCAGAGACATCAGCGGAGCTTCCGTCCTGCTGCAGCTGCTGTGACTTCCCTCAGAGACTCTGGCGTTAACACACCCGTGGCCACAACCCTCCGACTTTCAGGTACTATTTAATCTCACTAAAACACTAGCAACACAATAGAAAGATAAGGGATTTTCCAGAATTATCCTAGTAAAAGTGTCTAATAACATCTGAATCGCTCCCACTGCGATCGCCTTTTTTTTTTCTAGTCCTTCACTCTAAATTTCCTCATCCACGAATCTTTCATCCTCACTCAAATTAAGGGGGAAATTGTCGCTTTCTCGGTCCAAATAGCTCTAGCTGCTGCTGGCTATGATTGTAAACAATGTGAGGATGTGAGGAGCCCTATAACCCATGGCATCAAGCGCACATCGTCTGCTACTTCCGGTTAAGGCAAGGCTTTTTTATTAGCGATCAAAAGTTGCAAACTTTATCGTCAATGTTCCCTACTAAATCCTTTCAGCAAAAATATGGCAATATCGCGAAATGATCGAGTATGACACATAGAATGGACCTGCTATCCCTGTTTAAATAAGAAAATCTCATTTCAGTAGGCCTTTAAGATCGGCCTTGACCGATGTTTCCACAGGCGTACGACAACACCCGAGATGTATTTTTTTAGTACTTCACAAAAGTGAGTACCGCCGTGACATTTCACAGACCGAGTGATTTTGCTGAGGAAGATGAAGGTGAAGGTGATGGAGTGGAATGGCATCCTCACGCGGAAGGAAGGAAGTGCATGGAGTGTAACATCCACCAGCTTCACCCGCGATGTCATCATGGGCGAGTGGAAAAGGATCCCAGCAACAATCTGCGCAGCTCAATTCTATGCCCGAGGGCATCAAGGTAGCGCTGGGTAACAATGAAACTGGTCCAAGAGGCACCGTGCAATTCCATGATATTCAAATAACACAGTATGGCACCGCTAATAGCTAGCAGGGAACAAATAATGAATCCACGATTCTATTTTTAAAACCTGTAGTGGCACGCCTGCTCGGTGGCCTTATGGTTAGAATGTCCGCCCTGAGATCGGTTGGTCGTGAGTTCAAACCCCGGCCGAGAAATACCAAGCACTATAAAAATAGGACCCTCTACCTCCCTGCCTGGCACTCAGCATCAAGGGTTGGAATTGGGGGTTAAATCACCAAAAGGATTCCCGAGCGCAGCCACCGTTGCTGCTCACTGCTCCCCTCACCTGGAGCAAGGGGATGGGTCAAATGCATAGGATAATTTCACCAACACCATTTGTGTGTGTGTGTGACTATTACTGGTACTTTAACTTTACTGCAATGTATTTAAACAACACAACCATGTGTTGGATAAATGCAAATGTAAATTTAAAGACATTTACATTTGTAGAAAGTTTGTATTGGGAATAATACAAAACATATAAATAGAAAAATTCATGAATCAAAAATGTCACAACCTCCCATGCAGTACCTTTGGGGAGTTGCAGATCCCATAATGACGACCCATCCATCCATCCATTTTCTACCGCTTGTCCCGAAAAAAAGTAATTAAAAAGTTCCATGAATGAAAAATGTCACAACCTCCCATGCAGTACCTTTGGGGAGTTGCAGATCCCATGTTGACGGCCCATCCATCCATCCATTTTCTACCGCTTGTCCCTAAAAAAAAAGTAATTAAAAAGTTTCATGAATCAAAAATGTCACAACCTCCCATGCAGTACCTTTTTGGGAGTTGCAGATCCCATGTTGACGAAGCAACCATCCATCCATCCATTTTCTACCAATTGTCCCTTTTGGTGTCGCAGGGGGTGCTGGAGCCTATCTCCCATCGCTCTAAAATATATTCTACAGTATTATCCCCTGAGAAGTTATACAATGTTAGCGTAAATATGAAGGGTGTACTTTTGTGAGATACTGTTTATAAACTCAGATTCTGGGTTCCCACAAACCAGCAATCTATTTGTTGTAAAGGGGTGTGTGGCTAGGACGGTATTAAAATGACGTCGTAATATAATTTGCATATTTGGGTATGGTGCTGAAATAAGTTTTTCATTTTTTTAAAGACAAATATTTGTGATATTATACCACATCGTTTTGCTCTATTTTTTAATTGTTGCTGCTCATTGTATTCCTTCAATGTAACACAGGCTGCGATTTGTACGCTCCTGGTTTGTTTACACTTAATATTCTGCCTTCCCTGAATGTTGGAATTTGGTTTGGCAGGTATAACAGTCCTTTAAATTAGAGACAAAAAAAAACTAAAAATTGAGGTTGTTGATTGATAGTCTCCACAATAGAATTATTGTAAAAATAATTAATACGCACATGAAGTGCACATGCATGTAGGAATCATGTTAAATCAATAATACAGTTTGGTATAAACTGAGAAAAAGTACTACAACCATACAGGATAACACTTAGCACTAGCTTAATGCTAACACACAATGTAAGATCCCATTGACAGGCTAAAATAAATTAGCATCTCAATTGTTTTAAACTGTACAACTGATATTTAAAAAAAACAACATTGACACAAAACCGAAATTTAATTTCTACTTACATAACTCTGTGGAAACAAACTGACCACTAACTTTGTACTACTAAGCCAGTCGACTGCTCTGCAAAGTTTGCAGAACTACAAAAAACCTCAGAGTCTAATTTTAAAACAAATAACATGCAGATGAAGATACGGGGCTGCGGACGGGCTTCACAGTGTCTTGGCTGAATGGGCAGGTATCGGATGCCTTGGTCTCCTTGGACGAGTCCTCGCTCATCCATGCGGACTGGACACTGGCCGAGAGTTGGTGGAAGGCCGAGGATGGAGTCGGCTCTCTTGGTTGCTTTGTTGGGTCTGCTCCTGTCTCTGGCCATGCTCCCCCCCACCCCAGCAGACGATGGCGTGGAACATCACAGAGGCCACCACAGTATGTGTGGTTGTTGAAATAATGTTTTTGTTTGGTTGCTTGTCCATGCATGGTGCAATTGTGTGTGCGCAATGTATATTATTGGTTGATTTTTTTTTTTTTTTTTGTTGTTTTACTTTTGTGACTGTGTGTAGAAGTGGCACTGCTGGAATGGCAGCTGGTTGCATCAGCTCTGCTCTTTTAATATCTTTAATGTCCTTTGTGTTCTTTGATGTTACCCTTTTACACACTGCTTATGTTAGTGATGGCTCGCGGTGACAAACTTAAATACTACTGGGTAGCGATCTGTTGCAGGTGTGCCTCACTGTGGACTAATTGACAGAAGGAAAAAAACTGACACAAAAAACAGAGAAGACAGGGAAATGGCAAAACCACACCAGTACCCCCCTCTTAATGGACGCCACCTGGCGGCTTACCTGGCTTCTTACCTGGCTTCTCTGGAAAACGGTCATAAAATGCAGTTAAAAGTGAAGGGTCTAGAATAAGAGAGCGTGGTACCCAGGATCGGTCCTCGAGGCTGTAACCCTCCCAGTCGACCAGATACTGGAGGCCCCTGCCCCTTCTCCTCACGTCGAGAATGGTCTTGACTGTACATGCCTGGTGTCCATCGATTAGTCTGGGAGGAGGAGGAGCCACCTCTGGAGGACTCAAGGGACTGGAGGACATAGGCTTGGGTAGGGAGACGTGGAAAGATGGGTGGATCTTGAGAGAGTCCTGAAGGTGTGGTCAAACCACTGAGGGGTTGATGACTAGATCATTGGTGTAAGGTCCAATAAAGCGTGGTTGCAGTTTCTTGGATACCACTTGGAGAGGTAGATCGCGAGATGACAGCCAAACCTTCTGTCCGGGGCTGTAATCTGGTGCTGTGCTGCGATGGCGGGTGGCGAGTCGCTGGTTGCGCTCTGAGGTGCGTGATAGTGCAGACCGGGTATTCTGCCAGGCTTGTCGTCCGCGGTGCTGGTGAGCAGTCACAGATGGGACGGAGACTTCTGATTCCAGGGAGGGGAAGGCAGGAGGTTGGCATCTGTAGGCGGAGTGAAAAGGAGACATGCCTGTAGCAGAGCTTACGAGTGTATTGTGCGCATATTCGATCCAAGGTAGACCAAGCGCCCAGGAGGCAGGCTGCTGGTGGCACAAGCAGCGGATGGCAGCTTCCAGTTTTTGATTGGTGCGCTCAGTCTGTCCATTACTCTGCGGGTGGTAACCAGAAGAGAGACTTTGCAATGCTCCCAAAGATTTACAGAAGGCCTTCCAAATTGCAGAAGAAAATTGTGGACCTCTGTCCGAGACCACATCCACCGGGATTCCATGTAGCTGGAATACGTGGGGAACCAGCAATTCTGCAGTCTCGAGTGCCGAGGGCAACTTGGGAGGAGGGATGAAATGGGCCATCTTTGAGAAGCGGTCCACAAAAGTTAGAATGGCGGTGTTGCCCCTAGCTGGTGGGAGTCCTGTGACGAAATCCAAGG
The DNA here is from genome assembly GCF_033978795.1 of Nerophis ophidion. Taxonomy (NCBI): domain Eukaryota; kingdom Metazoa; phylum Chordata; class Actinopteri; order Syngnathiformes; family Syngnathidae; genus Nerophis; species Nerophis ophidion. The sequence goes on from NC_084613.1 coordinate 27,607,858, forward strand.
CCACATGGAACCACGGGCGGGAAGGAATGGGAAGTGGCCGCAGAAGACCCGCAGGTGCCCGATGAGACGCTTTATTGCAAGCACAGGTGGAACAGGCAGATATGAACTTTGTAACATCAGCTCTGAAAGTTGGCCACCAGAAAAGCTGGGATAGGAGGAAGGCCGTACGGGTAATACCTGGGTGGCAGGTGACTTTGGAGCTGTGGGTCCAGTTCAAGACCTCCGGACGGAGCTCAGGGATCACGAACAAGCGCCCCTGAGGACAGTTGTTGGGAGAAGGAACATTCTTGAGTCCTTCTGTCACGCGCCCCTCGATGTACCCACTGTAGCGCTCCCAGCACTTGAGAAGGGGGGATGATGGTCTCGGTCTTTACCTCTTCCTCAGGGCAGGCGTTCTTCCTAGATAAGGCTTTTGGTTTACCATTCTGGGAGCCAGGGCGGAAGGTCATGGTAAAGTTGAATTGGGCAAGGAATAGCGTCCACCTATCTTGTCTTGGGTTGAGCTGTTGGGCAGAGCGAATGTAAGCCAAATTCTTCTGATCCGTGAACACCACGAATGGGGTCTCCGAGCCCTCCAGCCAGTGCCTCCACCCTTGCAGCGCTAAGACAACGGCGAGTAGCTCTCTATTGCCAATGTCATAGTTGCGTCCCACTGGAGTAAGACGACGTGAAAAGAAGGCACAGGGGTGCAGCCTTTGGTCGGAGGTGGAGCGCTGGGAGAGAACAGCTCCCACGCCGGGGTCGGACGTGTCAACTTAGACAAAATATTGAGAGGAAATGTTAGGATGGACAAGAAGTGGTGCAGAAGTAAACAGCAACTTAAGTTTATCAAATGACGCTTGTGTCTCAGAAGTCCACAAAAAGGGGAGTTTAGTGGAAGTGAGTCTTTTTAACGGTTCCGCCACCTGACTAAAATTGCGGATAAAACGGCGATAAAAATGAGCAAAACCAAGAAACCTTTGGAGGTGTTTTCTAGAAGTGGGTGTGGGCCAATCAACCACCAACTTGATTTTAGCAGGATCCGCAAGGAGTTGACCCCTCTCCTCAATAAAACCCAGGAATGGAACAGACTCGGTGTGAAACACGCATTTCTCGGCTTTGACGTAAAGGCGATTCTCGAAAAGGCGTTGGAGAACCAAACGCACATGCTGGACTTGTTGTTCGGGAGTGGGAGAGAAAACGAGGATATCGTCCAAGTAGACGACCACAAAACAGTCGAGCATGTCGCGCAGGACATCGTTAATGAGGCTTTGAAAAACTGCTGGCGCGTTGGTGAGGCCAAAAGGCATGACCAGATATTCGAAGTGACCAAGTGGAGTGTTAAATGCGGTTTTCCATTCATCTCCTTGCTTCATTCGGACTAAATGATATGCGTTGCTGAGGTCCAATTTGGTGAAGTGTCTAGCGGTATGTAGTGGGTTGAAAGCGGAGTTGAGCAGTGGGAGTGGATACCTATTTTTAACAGTAATAATATTAAGTGCACGGTAATCGATGCAGGGACGAAGTGTCTTATCCTTTTTCTCCACAAAGAAAAAAACGGCGGCTAGTGGAGAGTGGGAGGGACGGATGAGGCCAGATGCGAGTGAAGTGGTAATATATTCCTCTTGTGCGTCTCTTTCAGGTTTAGAAATGTTATAGAGACGTGATGAAGGGAGTGTGGCACCAGGGGTCGGATTACTGCAGCAATCATAGGGACGGTGTGGAGGTAAAGACAACGCGCCGTCCTTGCTAAAGACCTCTTTAAGGTCGTGGTAAGCAGCTGGCACTACCGACAAATCAATGACCTCCTGGGTTACTACGTGTGTGGGACCTGGGCGAGGACATGCGGACCGCAGACAGTGCGTATGACAAAAAAAAAAAACTGTTTATGATAGTAGTCCTGGCCCAGTCAATATTGGGGTTATGTTTAGCTAGCCAGGTAAGCCCGAGCACGACGGGAGCCGAGCGAGAGGGGATGAAGAGAAAATTGATTGACTCAAAATGGTTTCCAGATAATTTAAGCAATAACGGCTGAGTCTGATGGGTGACACTCGCCAGGTGGCCTCCGTCAAGGGATCGGACTACTGCAAGTCTGTGCAATCTAGCAACGGGTATAGAAAAAACGTTTAACAATGGACTCATCGATAAAATTGTCATCTGAACCAGAGTCAATAAGAGCCCTAATATCCAAATGTTGGTCCTTGTCCCAGGTAGGCATGCCCGAGAGTTGGAGCCTGGATAAAGTCTGACCTCTAGGTGGTAGTAGAGGAGTAGGATCAGTTGCTGGAAGGCGTGAAGCAGGGGTGCGGCAAGCAGGTGGAGGTAGAGAGCGATGAGGTGGTGACACTTGAGAGCGGCACGGTGGGGAAGCTTGAGTTCGATAGTGGATATGACGATGAGGACAGTGGGTGACGTGATGCTCCGCTTCTCCACAATATAAACACAGCTGGAGTCGGAGGCGACGATCCTTCTCAGCTTGTGAGGCGATTTCCTCCAAGCTGCATGGGTTCGTCCTCCAGTGATATCGACACTGCATCGACAAAAGGTATCGGCCCAGACGTTGCTTGGTGAGCTCCATGGCCACTCCCACTATACGTCGAGGTGCGGATTCCTTGGCGCCGGAATCTCTCGCTCTCCCATTTAACGAGGCGATTTTCAATCTCTACCGCCAAGGCGACGAGTTCATCCGGGCTGCCGGGTGTCTTGAGCGTAATCATCTGCTTCCGGATGCGATCGGCCAAGCCGAAAGAGAAAAAGTCCGCCAATGCGGAAGTGGGCCCTCCGCTTTCAGCAGCCAGCCTACGGAATTCAATGGCAAGGTCCGTGACGCTGCGCTGTCCTTGCCGTAGGCGCAGTAGTGACCGTGCTGCTTCGCGTCCTGGCAACTCGCGTAAAAAATGCTCTTCATGGCCTTGGAAAAAGCGGCGTAAGAGGCGCACACCGAAGATTGTCGTACCCATTCGGCGGTTGCCCAAGCCGCTGCTCGGCCACTCAAGTGGGACATAAAGGCCACGTGGGCTCTTTCAGAGTAAAAGGAAGTGGGTAAAAGTTCAAAATGGATCTCACACTGAGTGAGGAAGGAAAGCACGTCACCTGACTCGCCTGAGAATCACTCGGGCTTGGATAGAGGAGGACAAGCTGCAGGAGGGATGTTGTCTGGCAACGGAACATCTGCGGGGCTAGGAAGTCTACGCTGGACCTCTGGGTCGGCTGTCGGAGGGGTCATCGTCTGCAGAGTGCTAAGTACACTTCCCAATTGTCTTTCCAGAGCGTCAAGACGAGCGTCTTGGCGTTCCGCCATGGTGTTTACACATGCGCCAAGAGCGCTAAAATGTTCCTCTTGTTGTCCAAGCCTTTTGGCCTGTTGTAGCAGTACCACCTTTATCGGGTCAGTCTCTGGCATGATTTGGCCGGTTATTCTGTTGTGTTGGATCAAGGAATTGACCCCAGGATGTAGAGACGGGAGGCGAGGTTGAATTACGAAAATTGAACAATCTTAAATGAGTCCAAAAAAAGGTATAACTAAACGCCTGGGGCAGACGTGCACACCATGGATGGACAAACAAAAGCAGAACCCTCAGTCGTCGGCAGGGGGAATGGCCAGGACGCACTGGGCAAAGGCAAAAGGGATCCAACGCAAAATCCTCTTTACTTCGGAGGGACTAGGAAGCAAACAACAAGAGGTGAGGAAAAATGATAATAAGGGGAGACAACATACCAGGCAGGATGAAACGAATCAGGCGTGTGCACATGTGAGGTTCAGGAGACAATAACCAGCAGGGAACAGCTGGCGGTGACAAACTTAAATACTACTGGGTAGCGATCTGTTGCAGGTGTGCCTTGCTGGGGACTAATTGACAAAAGGGAAAAAACTGACACAAAAAACAGAGAAGACAGGGAAATGGCAAAAACACAACAGTATGGTTGCATTGTTTTTTTTTCCAGTTTATACAGAGCTGTATTGACGATTTAACACGATTGCTACATTATGTGCATTTAATGTTTATATGAATGTACTAGGGCTGGGTATCATCAGGTACCTCGCGATACGATAATATCACGATATTTTGCCCACGATAACGATAAGATCCCGATACTACGATTATGTGATAATCGATGTATTGAAAGAAATTTCATCCACGATACATCATGATTTCAGTGTCACCGAAGAAATTAAAAATTTATTGACTGCACTGAATCCACTTCACCAAAATATTTTCTGTCTGTGCAAATTAAAATTATTAAAAAAACAAAATGAATGCAGAAAATATACATTTCAGTGCTACTGAACTTCTATGTAATCATGGACACATCAGTGCTTAACAATTAAAATCAAATTGTTTTATGAACACTGGCACTTGACTGTATATGAAAAATAAACATTTCAGTCAGTGCATTACATTATCAACAACTGGGTGGTCTTATGAAAACCTGAGAACACATTTTAAGATACTATATGGTCTAAGATCTTTACAAATAAAGCAAGCAATGGACTTTGTAATGCTCGCAGCCCTGGGGGATGCAGAAGGGAGCTTTGCTCTAAATACCGTGTTGATTGTAGGCTAGCAAATAGAAACATTAGCATTAGCGTCGCTACTCGCACTTTCCTCCGTGACAAGCTCAGGATGATGGCGGACAAGATGGCTGTGCATGTTCATTGTGTTGCCCGTGTACTTGACCTTCGCGAGACAGTTCTTGCAGATTGCGAACTCTTTATCAAGTGTTGTTCCATTGTCTGTATAGTAGAAGCGGAAGTGGGCCCAGACTTTAGATTTAAAATTCGCCGATGCATCTTTCACGTGTTTTTCTCTGCTATTCGCTCCTCCACTTTGCGCCATTCACTCCATCTCCTGCTGCTGCTTCTTCTTCTTCTTTCCTTGAGAAGAGTACTCTACTAGAGTACTCTAGAGTACTGCGCTAGAGCGCCATAATGTGGAGGCTCGAAGTAGTGACTCCATAAATCAAACAGGTTTTTGTGGGCGAATCTGTTTAAAACGGCTGTATGTTTATGTTTATAAATATCGATATTTGACGCCCGTGTATCAATAACGTGCCGCAAGAGGAAATATCGCGATATATCGTAGTATCGATGTTTTGGCACACCCCTAGAATGTACCCTCCTGTGTGTTCTTAGTTTTACAGTGGAGCTTATCAATAAAATATCCTCAATATATAAGTTTTTCACTGTTTACCTATCTGCCAAACTCAATTCTAAACAAAATTAAGGTATTGGAAACATATTTACTTCTCATTTTGTCTGTACAGAGTGCTCAGATATGTACCGTCAGTTGCTATTTCCTGTATAATGCTAAAGGCAGATAAGCACGTCATTTGTTTTCCTCTCAGCAGGAGAATCGACTACTTAGCATGCATGGAAAATTCAAAAAACATTACAGGACATAACTACAGTGTATGAAGTTGGGGGGAAAAAAGGAGGTCTATTCCAAGGTGCAAGAAGGCTGCGAGTCCTCTCTCTGTGGCGCTCACAAACACGACTGAGAGATAAAAATGTTCTGGCATGCCAGTCGTCTGATAAGTTGCAGCTTGTGTCGTTCTGTTTAGTTTACTTAATCCCCGAGCTGGAAATGACCTTTTGAACTCAGGTTGGCTTCAGTGTTTGTCTTCTCTCCACAGGTTACTGTCTTTACAACACCTGCACCGTAACTTTGGATGGCTTTCAACTATTTCCATGTCGGAGTCAGAGTGTGTGGCTTTCTAACGTTCTCAGGTCAAAGATGGCTGTTCAACAATTAAATCCATGTCCTCTTATTGCAGTAGCGTGAACACGCTTTCATCCGACATGCTTTTGTGTATACATGGCCTCTAACCTAGCCAACCTTGGCTTAATCATTACCATGACCTGTTATCTGATTGTCAAGAAGGTAACCATTAATAAGTGTTTACTTCCAGATGACCTCCCAAAATGTGCACGCCGCCTTTGGCCCACAAATGTCAGCTGTGGCTGGTGGATGAGGTGACCTGATTTAAAAAAAAATAAAAAAATATGTGAAATACCATTGACTCTTCACACTTTCATTGTTTGTTTTTCTATCCACATATTGTAAAAGAACAAAAAAGAACATGATGGAAAGAGGAAAAGCAAGGATGATGAGAAGAAATAAGGGACGAGGCATGGAAGAATGAAATAAACAAAGGTCAAGAACTAAGGCAACCATAGAAGAAAGGACGCTATGAGGAAAGTGAAGGCCCAAGTGAAGGAGGAAGAAGCTAAAAAGAAAAGGGAATGAATGACTGGTAAAAAAAAGGAAATTGATACAAACAGGAGATGTAAGCAGGGAGGACAGACAGAAAAAAAACATGACAGAAGGAAGTAAGGAAGGAAAGAATGATGGAATACAGGAAGCGAGAGAAAAACAAGTGACAGAATGGACATGAGAGGGACTAAGCATGAGTACCAAATTCGATACTTTAACAGATAGCGACCGAAGTCCGTCTGTACTACCAGGTACCAGTTCACGTAAAATCTTAGTATAGTCTGATACATCTGTTGTTGCAGACTTGGCACCGGCTTAAAGGGGAATTGCACTTTTTTTGGAATTTTGCCGTTCAAATCAATCAGTACGAAAGAAATGACGACGGATGGATTTTTTTTTCAAATGCATTCTATATATGAATAAATGTAATTACAAGTCAGCTTAAAGCAGAGCCCATGTGAGCTCCTCTATTCCACCCATAAAACCAATAAATAACCATTCAAAAAGCACCAACAATACTCCTTAAATATTAATCAAATATTAGTGATATTGTTATTATAAGTGCTAACGCAGACAAACTATTTATCGCGGCGCTGTGATCACTACCATGTGTCTCTATGTTTACATCATTGAGTGATCTGCTGCTTCCTTGTTACCTGGAAGTTTTTGTAGATCATAAATTATGCATCTCACCTGGACAGAAGAAGTCTGAGTGGGTATTCCGAAAAGAGTTGGTACACTTTTACAGCCATTTAGGACCCGAAACTGGTGTGGACGACAAGAAAAGACGCTTAGTGTGTGTTAGCCACCCACCCTCCGACTCATCTCCCCCCAACAACCAGCCTCTTTGGGATGATTACAAGTCATTCTTCATTTAAATGGGAATATATGGACATTCTAACAGTCTGCATCCAAATGACAGTCGTTATTGTACAGTAAGTGATGTTTTATTATGTTTGTTGGCTCTCAAAATTCTGCAGTGAGTAATAAGTGATGAAGAAAAAAAAGCAAACATTGTGATGTGTTTTTTAAATAATGTGCCATGTATTTTTCAAATTAACATTTACAAATATTAAATGCTATTATAATTTTGCTCTGTACTACATTACATATAGATAGATAGATAGATAGTACTTTATCATGGTAAATGGATTATAATTGTAGAGCGCTTTACGACCTTCTAAGTCAGGGGTCGGGAACCTTTTTGGCTGAGAGAGCCATACAAGCCAAACATTTTAAAAATTATTTCCGTGAGAGCCATATAATACATTTTTTAAAACTGAATATAACTAAATGCATGCGTTTTTAAGTAAGACCAACATTTTTAGAGTATAATACGTCTGTTATTCTTTTTAATAACATTGTTATTCTAAAGCTAAACGACAATAAATAAAATACCTCTCACCATTAAAGCGACTTATTGAACAGGTGCGGTAGAAACCGGATGGATGGATTAAAATGCAGGAAAATGTTTTATATTTTGAACGTTATTTTTGACACTGTGATTACCAGCGGAATTATTCATTACTTATCGTGTTAAGTAATGTCAGCTAAGATTTATCTGAGAGCCAGGTGCAGTCATCAAAAGAGCCACATCTGGCTCTAGAGCCATAGGTTCCCTACCCCTGTTCTAAGTACTCAAAGCACTTTGACACATTCACCCAAAAGTGAAGTGTCTTGCTCAAGGACACAACTGATGTGACGAGGATGGCAGAGGCTGGGGATCAAACCAGGTACCCTCAATTTGTCCCCAGTATATGTATATGTATATGTATATGTGTTTGGATATACACAAAATAAATACATAACATCCTTTGTCATGTCTTTTGTACTGATTGTGAACAGTAGGCACAAATCACTCAAAAAGTGCAGTTTCCCTTTAAGCGGTGGGCAAACTGGTGTATTCATATCAGACTGTCTCAAGTGAAAGGCACAATTTTCCACGTTTACAATAAAATGTGCTAGGTTGATGCTAATTTACACTGAATTTGCCATTGACATGCTACCGATCAGTATTAACACCTCTAAATTTGGGAATGAAAATGCAACTAAAATGCATTTTTAGAATCAAACAGCTGGTGTGTAATAACTGTTATACTTACAGTATTAAGCGTTTGTAGGGCTTATCAAAAGACACGACTGGCACATTCAACTTAATAGCAAAGACTACTTTGTAACTAAGGCAACGCACCATAAGCATAGATACACTACTGCCATCAACAACTGCATGCATTGTGTATTTTATAACACATATGAATATTTGGGTACCAAACAATTCAATCCAATCTCAATTCATGTGTTGACAATTGGATTCAGAATCGATTCTCGATTCAAACTGATTCTCGCAATGTATTATTTGGTATACTAATTATAATGAAACTTTTTCAAAACAGTTTATAGGGTAGAAAACCTATTTCTGGTTTCATAAAACCTATTTCTGGTTTCATAGAGAGGGACTAAAACGATTCTTATTAAAAAAATAAAATAAAATAAAAAATAAAATATATTCATATATATATATATATATATATGTATATATATATATATATGTATATATATATGTATATATATATATATATATATATATATTTCATTGTATAAATATATATATATATATATGTATGTATGTATATATAAATATATATATATATATATATTTCATTGTATAAATATATATATATATGTATGTATGTATATATAAATATATATATATATATATATATATATATACAATGAAATATATATATATATATATATATATATATATATTTACAAATTAACAACATTTTTTAAACATTATTAGAATATAGAAACTTTTGGATTCAGGATGAACAAGAATTGTGAGGGATTTTTTGCGCATGAGATACAGAAATGAGATACAGAAAACAACTGGCAGCACGGCTTAGTGTGAAATGGTAAACTTAAACATACTTTTTAAATATTTTAAAAATTTAAAACAATTAACATTTATAAACACATTTCGACACACCCAAAAAGCTCAATCAGTCAATCATTCAATCAATGTTTATTTATATAGCCCTAAATCACCAGTGTCTCAAACGGCTGCACAAACCACAACACAAACCACAACAACATCCTCGGTAGAGTCCACATCGGACAAGGAAAACTCAAACTAGTGGGACGTCGGTGACAGTGACAATGATGACTATGAGAAACTTTGGAGAGGACCGCATATGTAGGTAAAGCCAACCACACCCCCCCCCCCCCCACACCTCATCCTAGGGGGGCCGAAAGCAATGGGTATCGAGCGGGTCTAACATGATACTGTGAAAGTTCAATCCATAGTGAATCCAACACAACCGTGAGACTCCAGTCCAATGTGGATCCAACACAGTAGCGAGAGTCCCATCCATAGTGGAGCCAGCAGGAAACCATCCCAAGCGGAGGCGGATCAGCAGCGCAGAGATGTCCCAGGCGGTCCATCCTGGGTCCCGACTCTGGACAGCCAGTACTTCATCCATGGCCCACGGACCGGAACCCCTCCACAAGGGAGAGGGGCACAGACGAAAAAAAGAAAATAAACAGCAGATCAACTGGTCTAAAAAGGGGGTTTATTTAATTGCTAGAGTATACAAATGAGTTTTAAGGTGAGACTTAAATGCGGAGACGGAAAACGCTCTATAGACCGCAGACTTTTTTTGGGCTCTGGGAATCACTAATAAGCCGGGATTTCTTGCCGGGACATACGGTACAATACAATCAGCAAGATAGGCTGGAACTAGACCGTGTAGTATTTTATACGTAAGTAGTAAAACCTTAAAGTCACATCTTAAGTGCACAGGAAGCCAGTGCAGGTGAGCCAGTATAGGCGTAATATGTTCAAACTTTTTTGTTCTTGTCAAAAGTCTAGCAGCCAAATTTTGTACCAACTGTATTCTTTTAATGCTAGACATGGGGAGACCCGAAAATAATACGTAACAGTAATCGAGACGAGACGTAACAAACGTATGGATAATGATCTCAGCGTCGTTAGTGGACAAAATGGAATGAATTTTAGGGATATTACGGAGATGACAGAACGCCGTTTTAGTAACGCTTTTAATGTGTGATTCAAAGGAGAGAGTTGGGTCAAAGATAACACCCAGATTTTTTACCGAGTCGCCTTGTTTAATTGTTTGGTTGTCAAATGTTAAAGTAGCATTATTAAATAGAGGTCGGTGTCGAGCAGGACCGATAATCTAATGTGAGTGGTACCTATGCATAGGATGGAATAAAAACGAAAGCGGGAGATTGAATGATAAGAGGAACAGAATAAATTGGAAGGAAAGAAGAAAAAGAAAGAAGGGTAAAGTTATTGAAAGCAGAAAGAAACACAGATGAAGGGAAAGCTGAAAGGAAACCTTGATAGAAAAAAATGAGACAGTGAAGGGAGAAAAAGAACAACAAGGTTAGGAAGAAAGAAGGCGAAATAAAAGATGAGAACAATAACAGTGAAAAGAAAATAATAAGGAAAGGTAGAAAGAACAAGAAGGAAGGGAAAATAATGACAAAAAGGAGGAAAGAAAAAACAAAAGAAGGATGGATGGAGAAGTAAAAGTGTGACATGAAGTTTAAAATCATGGCCTTCTTTCCTGTTGTTGATGCACAGCAATGATACCTGGGCACCTGTCCCCCCTCCCTCGCTGAGGAGGCTGAAATACAGCCTGATGTGTCCTGACACACTTTTATCTGCCCGTGTCCTCCAAAAAGACAAGGAGAGTCAATTACAATGGCGGCAGTGGCAGCGGCGCGCCTGTAGCACGGCACGGCCGTGATAAATAACGGCTGACCTCACGCGGCGGGCGGGCGACTTCCTGCGCGCGGCCCGGCAGGACGATGCTGCATGTGGGACGCATGACACAAATGTGGACCGCGTTGGGGAGAGAGGCTATAAAGGTGGAGGACACAGCTCAGAGGACAGAGGACGTTTGGAATGAGGGTCGGGAGAAATCTGCTTGTTCTGTCATTGAACACGAATAAAAAAAAAAAAAAACTTTTTCTATACGTTGTAGCCTTTTGTCCATGGGCATGCTTTTGTCCTGAAATACACAACCTTTTAAAAAGAAAATCTTTTTTATCTCTTTTATTAATATTGGAAAAAAAACTAACGATGTGAAGATTTCTTTTGACGGCTTAAACTGAGTTCAGGCTTGGGCCCTGTCCGATAGTTGTGCCCAATCATTTACACCAGGGGTGTCAAGCTCACTTTAGCTCAGCGGCCACATGGAAGAAAATCTATTCCCAAGTGGGCCGTAATGGTAAAATCATGGCATGATAACTTAAACATAGAGACAACTCCAGGTTGTTTTCTTTGTTTTACTCTGGCCAAAAATAGAACAAGCACATTCTGAAAACGCACATATCATAAATAATCCTCTGGACCAGGCCTGGGCAATTATTTTACTCGGCGGACCAGATCTAGATAAAAAAGTGTGTCTGGGGGCCAGTATATCTATTTTTAGGAACACTAATACAAAACCGTCACATTCAAAACGCATTGTGATGCGCGAATGTTTCACCCCAGGATGCAGTGGGACCAGACAGGCAGGATTGCAGGTAAGAATCTGATTTAATATACAAAAAAATAAAATAACACTTGTACAAACAGCAAGGCACGAAAAGCTAAAGCTAATAGCTAGCTCTAGAGTCCAAATAAGTGTCCACAGAAGCGCGTGTCAAACGCACAGAAGCTAAGGCGTAACTTAGCACAGAACAGACAAGGTAGAGATGTCAGAGTTATTTGATGATGAACCCCATGATGCAGAGAAGGAGGCAGGCATACAATTTGAAAACATGATTTAATTAAAACTAAACAAGAACAAACAAAAAGCATGCACGTGGGCGGAATACCAAACTAAGGGAGCTAGCACTGGAAGCTATAAAACAAAAAGGAACTTTAGAATGGAAGCTAGTGGATAGCAAACAGAAACACTGGAAATAACTAATGGCTAACAAGAACAACTTATCGCTATGACGACCAGGACAAAATGTAGCTGAAAAGAATCACAGACACGACAAGAGCAACATATGGCAACGACAAGTCCGAATGACAATACAATGATCCAACAACTGACACAAGACAAAGCAGGTACTAATAGGAGCAGGCTGATTGGCAACAGGTGTGGCTAGGTGCCAATCAGCGGCAGCTGAGGAGGAACACAGCACTCAGGGAACAAGACAGGAAGCTGACAAAATAAGAGCACTAGACAGGAACTAAAGACAGGAGATACTAAACACAGAGGAAACAGACAAATGCAGAGGAAAAAAACTAAAACATAGACAAACTGTCAGGGGAAAGCCTGACAAGAGAAAACCAAACATGACAGTTGCGCGTAGCAAACCTTGAGCCAAGAACGAACTGAGGTAGAAAGCAGTCTTAAATACTAAAGTAAACAATTGCCATCAGATGTGCGTCGAAAAACATAGCAGGTGGAACAAATGAGAAACCATGGCAACGAGATAAAACAGGAGGTGCAAAACTCAAAACAGGAAGAGTCCAAAATTAATAATCAAAACACAAAAAAGGACTCAAATATAGACAAAGGATGTGATCCGGGAATCGGACTGTATTACTAATATCTCGGTGTGCGCCCCCCACCCCCCAAAAAATATATTTTGATATTAATTTATCATATAAAAAATATAATAAAACTGAATGTGTTCTTTTTCAGCTTATTGTGCTGTTGTTGCATCCAGAAGAAGTCACTAAGTACAACACTCTTTTTAACTTTTACTGCCAATCTTGTAACAGGTTCAATTCCAGCACATACTGTACATGGGGGTGGTATAGCTCGGTTGGTAGAGTGGCCATGCCGGCAATTTGAGGGTTCCAGGTTCAATCCTTGGTTAAGACACTTTACCCACCTGCCATCCACACTGGTTTAGATATTGAGTTTCACTATGTAAAGCGCTTTGAGTTACTGGAGAGAAGTGCTATATAAATATAATTCACTTCACATATTCTTTCATGCACACACGTGTTTTTCTCTGTCTGTCACAATTCAGGCCAGTATGTTTCCGAACATGTGAACTCTGAACATGAGCATACACATTAACACCAGCATGTCGCTAACTTACAATAGTCAGTCAACAATTTTATTCTGGAGCTCTCTCGTCTTGTACCATGTCCCAAACGGCCGAATAGCGTTTCCAATAATAATAGCGTCCTCTGCCCGACTCGTTCAGAAGTTGCACAGTCCATCTTTACTGAGGTATTTTCCTCTGGCTTATAAGTAAAATGTCCATTAAAAGTAAACTGACGATTCTGAATGGTTAGTTCCAGTGTAGAAAAAGGTGTCAAACAGTCGATGTTGTGGCTGTCGTCAATTTTCACGAGAAGGAAATATAGAAGTCAGCGACAGCTGCGGTTGCTCCCTCTGCAGACATTGCCCCTTAGTGTTTTGAAAAAGAATTACAAGTCCGGCGCCACCGACACGAAAAACAGCAAATCAAATAAGACGCCATCAGATGGGACACAAGCTACATGATAAGAGAGAATATTCCAGCCTTAAAGACCTACTGAAATGAGATTTTCTTATTGAAACGGGGATAGCAGGTCCATTCTTTGTGTCATACTTGATCATTTCGCGATATTGCCATATTTTTGCTGAAAGGATTTAGTAGAGAACATCGACGATGGTCGCTAATAAAAAAGCCTTGCCTGTATCGGAAGTAGCAGACGATGTGCGCGTGACGTCACGGGTTGTAGGGCTCCTCACATCCTCACATTGTTTATAATCATAGCCACCAGCAGCAAGAGCGATCCGGACCGAGAAAGCGACGATTTCCCCATTAATTTGAGCGAGGATGAAAGATTTGTGGATGAGGAAAGTTAGAGAGAAGCACTAGGAAAAAAATAAAAAGACGACAGCAGTGGGAGCGATTCAGATGTTATTAGATACATTTACTAGGATCATTCTGGAAAATCCCTTATCTGGTTATTGTGTTATTAGTGTTTTGGGGAGATAAAATAGTCATACCTGAAAGTCGGAGGGATGTGGTGACCGCCAGTGTCTCTGATGGAAGCCATGGAGGAGCCAAGAAAGTTGCAGCTGTCTCTTTGACAGCTGCTGCAGGAGGACGCAAGCTCCGCTCATGTCTCCGGTAAGAGCCGACTTATTACCACCATTTTCTCACCGAAACCTGCCGGTTGACATGTGGTAGAGAAACATGTTCGCTTGACCGCTCTGTTCCATATTAAAGCTTCACAATAAACAAAGAAACATGGGCTGTGTTTGGGTTGCTAAAGGCAGCTGCAATCCACCGCTCTCCACCAACAGCATTCTTCTTTATCGTCTCCATTATTAATTGAACAAATTGCAAAAGATTCAGCAACACAGATGTCCAGAATACTGTGTAATTATGCGATTAAAGCAGATGACTTTTAACCGTGAGTGGTGCTGGGATAAAATGTCCGCTCCAACCAATAACGTCACAAGCACGCGTCAACATAAGCGTCATCATTCCGTGACCTTTTCAACTGGACACTTAGTGGGAAATTTAAAATTGCAGTTTAGTAAACTAAACCGGCCGTGTTGGCATGTGTTGCAATGTTAAGATTTCACCGTTGATAAACTATCAGACTGCGTGGTCGGTAGTAGTGGGTTTCAGTAGGCCTTTAACTCAGTGTGGGGTGGCCCCTCTAAGGTAATTTCATCTACATTATGACAAACTACATGTTTTACAAGTATTATTATCACTCGGGGACTGGAGAAAAGTGGCTAAAAATGGAACACATTGAATTAGAAAGTGGCAAACGAGAAGAAAACATGCTAACGCCAAATCAGCTCGAAACAACAGAAGAATAGATGCTTAGTAAGGTTTAAGAAATGTAGATGGAAACGCGTTACAGCGGAAAATAAGATGATATTAACAGGAAATGAACGAGTGGATTGATACCAGGCGAAAGCAAGGATAATGTAAACAGCAACTGTTGTGCCGATCTTGTTGGTACTGTAGCAGCCAGGAGTACACTACTCCCGTCCAAAGGCAAAACCTAGTACCTCACTTCTAGCTGATTTTGAGAAAACAAAGGAAACCAATCCATCTTGATGCTGTCATCAAACGTATAGATGTTTTCTTGAGCTTTCATTTTTCTTGCCGATTGAGCCGTGGATTGAATCTGCTCTCATGAACGTGTGCCCTTTCTCCAGATATTTTATCACAATCTCGGGTGGGCCCCATTCTGCGTTTGCACATTGGGCAAGAGCCGTGTACAGCGTCCAGTTTTTATTTGACCTCCACAGTTATCTGCCCAAAAGAGTATCCAAGGGGAAGAATCAAGAACAATCCATTTAATGAAGGTGCTTGCAACGTCCTGGGCCAATCTTCCAAATATCCCCTCGTGCCATAATATCACATAATCAGGTTGACCGTCGGCCCCCATTCGTGCAAATGTCTCATTAAAGACAATAAGGCGACTGACAAAGAAGCTCCGATTGGTCCCTTGAGATACTAGGTTTTTCTGTTGTATCTACGCGGTTATGTGGTAGTTGCTAGGTCCTGCCATGCGCGTAACAGCTTACTTACGGAACAAATTACAATATCGCATACACTAATGTAAAGCATATCACCTAGGAACTCCAAAATTATTATTAGCTCAGTTTTGACCAAAATTGAGTTACTGGGTTTTGCCTTTGGACGGGAGACTAAGAGAGGGGCAGATCAATCAATACAATTTGTATTGTTGATACCAAAGGTAGTATCAGTAAACTAACGATTAGATATTTATTTTGACAAAATTACTGTATATTTTGCATGATAAGTCGCAGTTTTTTTCATAGTTCGGCCGGGGGTGGAACATATACTCCGGAGAGACTTATGTGCGAAAAATATTAACACATTACCGTAAAATATTAAATCATATTATCTCATTCGCGGAGGAGACGAAGAAAATGTCAGCAATCGTCATGATCTACCATGAATTGATCAACGTGGACCCCGACTTAAACAAGTTGAAAAACTTATTCGGGTGTTATCATTTAGTGGTCAATTGTACGGAATATGTACTGTACTGTGCAATCTACTAATAAAAGTATCAATCAATCAATCAAAAAAGTCACACACACGTCAACCAATAAAAATTTGGCGAGGGAGGGTCATAGCACAAGTGCATTGTGGGTCAAGGGTTGCTAACTGCTATATGCTATATGCTACTGCCGTAGCTTTTAAAATGGATCATTTCAACGTTGGCGGTAACTTATAAAAACTGAGAAGGGCTGAACAAAAATGGAACCGAAAAGGAAATCATGTACTGAAGATTACAAACTGGACGTAGTGAAATATGCAGCAGAAAACGACAAGAATAAGCGGCGCATACCTTTGGAGTTGGCAGAGTTGTTTCGAAGCGACATCGAGGAAGAAGATTTCATCGGATTTATCAATTAGGAGTGACAGTTTGTTTGGTAAACGTATAGCATGTTCTATATGTTATAGTTATTTGAATGACTCTTACCATAATACGTTAGGTTAACATACCAGGCACCTTCCCAGTTGGTTATTTATGCCTCATATAACGTACACTTATTCAGCCTGTTGTTCACCATTCTTTATTTATTTTAAATTGCTTTTCAAATGTCTATTCTTGGTGTTGGATTTTATCAAATAAATTTCCCCCAAAAATGCAAATTATACTCCAGTGCGATGTACATATGATTTTTTCCTTCTTTATTATGCATTTTCGGCCGGTGTGACGTATACTCCGGAGCGATTTATAATCCAAAAAATAAGGTAGTTTTTTATTTTGGTTTTCATCAAAGGGGAACATGATCACAATTTCAGAAGGGTTAAAACCAATAAAAATCAGTTCCCAGTAGTTTATTTTATTTTTCTAAGTTTTTTTCAAAATTTTACCCATCATGGAATATCCCGAAAAAAGGCTTTAAAGTGCCTGATTTTTGCTATCTTTAAATCCATCGTCCATTTTCCTGTGACGTCATTTAGTGATGCCAACATGGCGGATAGCACAGCAAGATATAGCGACATTAGTTCGGATTCCGACTTGGATTTCAGTGGATTAAGAGATTCAACAGATTACGCATGTATTGAAACGGATGGTTGGAGTATGGAGGCAGATAGCGAAAACGAAATTGAAGAAGAAACTGAAGCTATTGAGCGAATAGCTATTGAAGCTATTCGGCGATCGCCTTCCAACCAACGATTGAGTGTTGCGCTGTATCCATACATCTCTGTGCCATGTCTGTCGTAGCATCGCCGGTAAAATGTGCAGGAGCAACTTAAATCTGTCAATTGGTAAGTTTTTGTTTGGCATTAAATGTGGGTGGAGTGAAAGGCTGGATGCAAATATAGCTACAAATGTACTTACAGCTAGCCTAAATAGCATGTTAGCATCGATTAGCTGGCAGTCATGCCGCAACCAAACATGTCTGATTAGCACATAAGTCAACAACATCAACAAAACTCACCTTTGTGATTTTGTTGACTTTATCGTTGGAAATGCATCTGCTTTGAGTGTCGCAGCGTATCCATACATCTCTGTGCCATGTCTGTCGTAGCATCGCCGGTAAAATGTGCGGACGAGGGACTTTTGTATTTTTTGACACTGGTGCAACAATTGAATCCGTCGATTGGTAAGTGTTTGTACGGCATTAAATGTGGGTGGAGGGAAAGGCTGGATGCAAATACCGCTACAAATGAGGCATAACGATGCAATATGTATATACAGCTAGCCTAAATAGCAGGTTAGCATCGTTTAGCATGCCGTGCTAATCAATGCACACTCAACGTAAGTCAACTTGAATCCGTCCCTGATCATGTTGTTACACCCTCCGACAACACACCGACGAGGCATGATGTCTCCAGAGTACGGAAAACAGTCGAAAAAACAGAAAATAACAGAGCTGATTTGATTTGATGTTTGTCCTGTGTTTGAGAAAATGGCGGATTGACTACCTAGGTGACGTCACTTTGTGACGTCATAGCCCCGAGAGCGAATCATAGAAAGGCGTTTAATTCGCCAAAATTCACCCATTTAGAGTTCGGAAATCGGTCAAAAAAATATATGGTCCTTTTTCTGCAACATCAAGGTATATATTGACGCTTACATAGGTCTGGTGGTAATGTTCCCCTTTAATGTTTACTAATTTAGGGACATTGTAAACTAGACACATTAGGACCTAGAGGAAAAAAAACCCAAATATTTAAACAAGTTATAAATAATAGTTTATGAGGACTATTGTCTTTGTTTGAATTAAACAATTGCATGTAATACAAAATAAATAAAATAGTTAAAAATAGTCAAAATGTTTTGTTGACATTGTTACACAGGTTTCCTGTGTTGCTCTGCTGATATTAATTATGACTAAAAATTGCAAAGCATTTTTTATATATGTTTTAGTAAAAGGTATTGGTATCAGTATTGCCAATTTGCTGGGTTGCAATCACTTGACCGTGAGGCACTCTAGAGCCCCTTTAGGCTAATGTGCATTTATTTACCTGAATACGTGCAGAATTGGGCATATTGTGAAAGGTGTAGAGGCAAATACAAAAGCAATTATGAAAACATATTTAAAGGCCTACTGAAAGCCACTACTACCCATCACGCAGTCTGATAGTTTATACATCAATGATGAAATATTAACATTGCAACACATGCCAATACGGCCTTTTTAGTTTACTAAATTGCAATTTTAAATTTCCCAGGAAAAGTGTCGTGTTAAAAACGTCGCGGAAAGATGACGCGTGCGCGTGACGTCACGGACTGTCAGGACATATTAGCGCAGCACCATTTGTGGCTAAAAGTCGTCTCTTTTCATCGCGCAATTAAACAGTATCCAAGAAATCTGTGTTGCTGAATCTTTTGCAATTTGTTCAATTAATAATGGAGAAGTCAAAGTAGAAAGATGGAGTTGGGAAGCTTTAGCCTTTAGCCACACAAACACACGGTGTTTCCTTGTTTAAAATTCCCGAAGGTGAAGCTTTACTATGGATCAGAGCGGTCAAGCGAACACGGTTCCCGACCACTTGTCAACCGGCAGGTTTCGGTGAGAAAATTGTGGTAAAAAGTCGCCTCTTACTGGCGATCAGCTGAGCTTGCGCCGTCCATGCAGCTGACGTCGACTTCCCTCAGAGACTGGTCTCAAGACACCCGTGGACACACCCCTCCGACTATCAGATACTATTTAATCTCACTAAAACACTAGCAACACAATAGAAAGATAAGGGATTTCCCAGAATTATCCTGGTAAATGTGTTTAAAAACATCTGAATCCGTCCCAATGCAATCGCCTTTATTTTATTTTTTCTAGTCCTTCGCTATCAATATCATCATCCACGAATCTTTCATCCTCGCTCAAATTAATGGGTAAATTGTCGTTTTCTCGGTCCCAATATCTCTTGCTGCTGGAGGCTCACATTATAAACAATGTGAGGACGTGAGGAGCCCTCACCCTTGTGACATCATCGTCTGGCTTTTTTATCAGCACCAAAAGTTGCGAACTTTATCGTGGATGTTCTCTACTAAATCCTTTCAGCAAAAATATGGCAATATCGCGAAATGATCAAGTATGACACACAGAATGGACCTGTTATCCCCGTTTAAATAGGAAAATCTCATTTCAGTAGGCCTTTAAAATGGGATGGTGTGGATTTATATACTCTTAAGAAAAATAATTAGTGAAAGATTTAAACCATTCATCATCACCAAGATGTTACTGCTGGCCTTGAACTCCCTTCCTTTGACACTCACAAGGATTCAGAAAAGAAAAGATTGGAGGTACATCATGTCTTTACATCTGACGGGTCCACAAATTAAGCATTCATTGGTGAAAGACAAATATGGACTTATTTGTGCATCGCTAAGTAACGTATTTTATTGACGTAGCGAGTGCCATGCGGCTGTGATGGTGACGCTAATGGGGAAAAGGATAAGTTTGTTTGCCTTTGATTTCCTGCTACGAAATTTAGTCCATCCATCCATTTTCTACCGCGTGTCCCTTTTTGGGGTCGCGGGGGGGCTGTAGCCTATCTCAGCTGTATTAAGGCTGAAGGCGGCGTACACCCTGGACAAGTCGCCACCTCATCGCAAGGCTTTAGTCTCATCTACAATTCATGTCTGCAGTATATTTTGTTCTTGTATATGTCACTGATGTTCAGCAATGTTTGCTAGCGACATCAATATTTATTATAGGCTGTTGAGTCTACGATATGTATTCATCTAGTTTACTAATACTATTAAGGATATGTTGTTCATTCTAACAAATATCACCAAAGGCGTTATAATGTGGCTATCTTTGTAGAATAAAGCACTTGGCTTTCCTGCACAACAACTCTAATTTTAGTTTCTGTTATGAAACTGGACAATGAAAATACGATGTATTGGACCAAGGATTAAAATATTAATTACTAGGACTTATCATGACGTTAGTTTATTTGCACAAGCAGGTCTTTCTAGTTATATTTACGCATCGCAACCATTTTTTTACTGGATGGGACAACACCCAAATGTAAATTGAAATAAATAAATGATAAATGGGTTGTACTTGTATAGCGCTTTTCTACCTTCAAGGTACTCAAAGCGCTTTGACACTACTTCCACATTTATCCATTCACACACACATTCACACACCGATGGAGGGAGCTGCCATGCAAGGCGCTAACCAGCACCCATCAGGAGCAAGGGTGAAGTGTCTTGCTCAGGACACAAACGGACGTGACGAGGTTGGTACTTGGTGGGTATTGAACCAGGGACCCTCGGGTTGCGCACAGCCACTCTCCCACAGCGCCACGCCGTCCCAAAGTGCGATTTACAATATTAACTATAGGGGTGTAACTGTACGTGTATTTTTATTGAACAGTTTCGGTACGGGGGTTTCGGTTCGGTTCTAAGTTATACTGAACGGGTTTCCACACGGACATATTAGGTAGCGCAATGCAGGTTGTGTAAACAATGCAGAGCGAAGCACAACACACGGCAGGCTAGCAGCGACCGGGCTAGGACAACATGCAAAAACCAGAACTGGAAGACCCTCCTGCCTCGTTTGGGAACACTTTGGCTGCGCGGTGCGATACAGCAATGGAGGACGGAGGTTTGCCGACATTGTTCAGCAGCAGTAGGGTACGCTTCCGCCAACACGTCAAACATGCTAACTCCTTTGAAGCGTCACCCCCGCATTCAAGCAGCCTCTCCTCGGCGAGTCAGGCAGGGCTGAAGCTATAACAAATGTTTTTATAGCAGGAGATTTAAGACCATCCATCCATCCATTTTCTACCGCTTGTCCCGTTCAGGGTTGCAGGGGGTTGCTGTATTGCATTAAAAACTAGATTTTGACCCACTTCTATGGTGGAAGAACAATAAGTCCATATATCCTCTTACTGCCAAGTTAGCCAGGCTGTGGGGCTGTGTGTGTTGATGAACGTAGACCCCGACTTAAACAAGTTGAAAAACTTATTGGGGTGTTTGCATTCAGTGGTCAATTGTACGGAATATGTACTGTACTGTGCAATCTACTAATCAAAAAAAGCACTTTATATGTAGAAAGATTTTGTTAAGAAATCCTTCTGAGCCTTATTTATTTAGTTTTTATTTTATATATGCTGACCACATCAACCCTGGTAATGGACCCTGTGTATATATGTATGTTAAGCCATTGTTTACAAATTTGGTAAATAAATAACCAAAAAATGTATATTTTGTTGTTTTCTTACTGTAGCGAAAATGAACCGAATCGTGACCTCTAAACCAAATGTTTTGTGTACAGTTACACTACTAAATAACAATGAACCAAGGGAGTAGGTTTGATTTTGAGATTGGTGGGGACACAAAAGTGCTCCAAGGCAGCACTCTGAAAGTTTACTTTTTTTTTTTTTTTTACATAAGCAATCATAATTTCACGTCATGCAGATGTTATAGGGAAAAGTAACTAAAATGAAAGCAAAGGAGACAACTTGGAAGAGTTCCCATCTTTACTCTTTAGTGTAGGGCTGTAGTGCAACTGTGCATCATACTGTCAATTAATATAGCCTACTGTCCATCAAGAACATCAGAAATACATTCATGCAATACAACATTGTAAATAAACATAAATGAACTGTAATAATCTTTTCCCCAACTTGTGTTTAAATCACTCACAATTTTTCCCTTCATCTACTTCTTTCTATTGCTGCTTTTGTACTATAAATATGTTACATGAAACAAAAAAAAATTCCAAAAATAAAACGGAAAGGTGAAATCCGGCGATCTGATTGGCTGTTAACCGTGGTTTAAATATTGAGCACGGCTACTATTCTAAAGCCTTATCACAGCCTAGGCTATCACTCCGCCTCAGGCACGTATGACTGGTATGAATGGAAGTTGTTGTCATGTATCCATGACAACGGACTGTTGCAGTCCGTAGAAAAAGACAGCTGATGTTTTTACGATGTTAAAAAACGGACTAAAGTAGTTGAATTCACATGTTTAAGGTTAACTTTCACCTACGGGGAGGGTTAACAATGGTAAAGGGGACTGAGCATTGACTTTCACCTGAAAAAAAAGCGGAGGAAAAGACGAGATGCAGTGCTAATTTGGAGCTAACGTCTGGATAGGTGGGACTGTTTTTTCCACAGTGAGGAGTGACAGCGGGGACAGCCAATCACACGTAAGTTAGCATGAAAGCGGCAACCAATCAGGGAGCGATATTTAGGTTAGATGCGGGACTTCTAGCAGAGAACGACATTTAACCCTTTCTGTGCCATAATCATTGACTAAACATTACGGGCAGCGCTTGTATTGATAGTGACTACACAGTAGCGGCTGGATATTTGTAGGGACGTGTCCCTAGCGTCCCTACTCAATTCTACGCCCTTGCAATGAACAATAAAACACTGACTATTAACAACATATGAACAACATTTACTTCTCAGGCCAGTTCCTCGATTGTTAGGATAGATAGTATTTTACAATCAAGCAAAACACAACAAAAAGGTAAAAAACAGCTAAATATGAATGGAAAGTGTAATAAACACCTACAATATGACATATCAAGTAAAAATCTGCTTTTGCATCTGTTCCCGACACACATGTTTGGGGCTGGCTGCTCTTAAAACAAACCTTGCCCACTCTGTTTTGTTCCTGGTCTGAGCTGCTGTGACGTACATGACCGTAATAACTAGTATAACACCCAAAAGCTGAGTTTTCAACAATTGAAATACTTTCTATAGTTTAAGACTTGCAGCCATTTAAAAACAGCACTGTACATCATAATGGCGGCGACAGTTTTGATGTTAAAGGTCTAAAAATATTATGTAGAATGTCTGGCGGGCCGGATTGAAAATCTTAATGGGCCTGTTTTGCCCAGGTCTGCACCAACTTAATTGTTGGTGTATTTCTAATGTGGTGTGGAGTGAAATATTTTAATACAATTCCTAAAATGCATATTCATGTGGACGTGGACTTAACTTCAATCTGGGCTTTCCAGCAACAGGCCCTACTTTTACACTCTGTCGGTGCGTAGGACACAAAAAAGCAGCGGCCCGGATCTCCCCCATCCTGCCTCCGCGCTCGTCTGAGTGTAATGCGTGTTGACACAAAGCAAGTGAGAGTATCAGGTCGCTTTCCAGGGCTCGCAGTAACACACACGCGCTCGGTGTTGTGCACCCAGCAGAGATTACAGCTGCTTAAAGCAGAGACGTGTGTGCACAGACCCTCAACAGACTGTCCCCCCTCCACCCCCCGCCCGAGGAGCACGATGCAGATTGGCGACTATTTACATCCGCTGCAAAAAACAAAAAATCTAATCTAAGATCAAGGTGAAAAATTTTTGTTTTTAACTGTTCTTATGTTACGTCTTTTCTGAAATAGAGGGTACTAAAATGTGACATGTACTTCGTTGCGCTTGTTTTTCCTTCCATTGTGTTAAGCCCGACCACATATCCCACACACCCCAGGAGGTCAACATCTGCTTTCTGTATCACACAAGGCAAAGCAATCGCATAAATTACACGATAGGTTTTTATTATGTGCGCAAGTGAGTGAGCGTGCCTTTTGTTTTGTCTCGATAGATTTCTATTATGAAATACAGTCGAACCAGGGTTAGTGGGCCACCTGTTTATCGCGGTCAGGGTTGCCAGGCGGGAAATGACAAATTGTCGTATGTATTAAACATTTAAAATATGTTTTTGTGTAAATAACTTACTTCAAAACATATGTCTGTGGCTTATAGTCGGGTGCGGCTAATGTATATATATATATATATATATATATATATATATATATATATCTCAACATACAACTCAAGGTGTTTTAGGCCTTCTTTTGATATACTGTGATTTTGAAGATTATGTTTGAATCTGATGAAAAGTTTAAAAAGAAAATCTCACAAAATTTAGAGTTTCAAAAACTGTCAGCCATGATGGTCAAAATGATGAATAAAAGCATGACATATCTCACTTTGTATGTAGCATAACACGCTTAGATAACATACTAGTTTCACATTTGAATTTGAATTGCTCACATGACTGGAATTTGACACCACTCTTCTCAA
The DNA here is from genome assembly GCF_033978795.1 of Nerophis ophidion. Classification (NCBI taxonomy): domain Eukaryota; kingdom Metazoa; phylum Chordata; class Actinopteri; order Syngnathiformes; family Syngnathidae; genus Nerophis; species Nerophis ophidion. The sequence continues at coordinate 27,632,531 of NC_084613.1, forward strand.
GTTTTATTTCAAATAATTACGTTGTTAGGCTCCAATATAGTGCAGTCGCGTAAAGAACTGGCCCAAAATATAATTTTTCAACAATATTGACAAAGATGCAAATGCCTCTGCTAATAATAATAATGTTTTGTATTCTACAGTTTGCGTAGACCAGGGGTCGGGAACCCAAAATGTTGAAAGAGCCGTATTGGACCAAAAATAAAAAAATACTAAACCTGTCTGGGGCTGCAAAAAAATAAAAGCCTTATATAAGTGTTATAATGAAGGCAACACGTGATGTAAGTGTCTATATTAGCCATATTAGCCTACTGTCAAAATGACTTTAAAAGTCTTATAAGTGTTATAATGAAGACAACACATGACGAAAGTGTCTATATAAGCTATATTAGTCTAATATCAAAGGCTGACGCAAATCTTCGTTGACAGAAATGTTGTATTTTAATTGTTATTCTTCACATTTTTGCAACATTAGAAATCATTAGTAAAATGGAGGATATGGAGGATCATCCTGTGAGATATCCCTAAGATATCTCACAGGATGAGATATCTTATGGAAATTACTGGATCAGAATGGCCAAAGGTATAGATGTGTGTCCAAATTAAAAGAAACGGCGGGCTGTCTTTTTCTAATGGATCTACTACAATCTTTGCAAGCTGGTTAACGTTTTCTGTGGTCTGGAACAACATGGCACACAGAAACCTATCAGAAACGCAGCCTCATTACACACAGATAATGTGTCATGAGACATGCAAATATATTTATTAAATACACAGAGGACATAACTCAACGAAATTAAATGAACTCACATATACCTACATAACGAGGCATAATGATGCAATATGTACATACAGCTTGTTTCTAAATAGCATGTTAGCATCGATTAGCTTGCAGTCATGGATTGACCAAATATGCCTGAGAAGCACACCAGCAAATCAATAAAATCAACAGAGCTCACCTTTGTGCATTAACGCACAGCATACAGTGTTTGGTGGACAAAATGAGACGAAGAAGGAGTGACATAAAACACGTATTTCTGTGAAAGCGTTGGAGAAAGTTGTATATGTAAAAAAAAAATACCGTGAGTTCAAGGACTGATGTGATTAGTCGGACAAAAGGATGTTTGCCAAATACGATCATCAGTGAAACATGTATGACATAAACATTGGGATTTCTAACAATTAAGTTTGTTTTCCTACAGAAAATATACCAAAACATAACATTTATTTTTTTTTCATCTTTTTCGATTTTCAACACATACCTACATAACGAGGCATAATGATGCAATAAGTACATACAGCTTGTTTCTAAATAGCATGTTAGCATCGATTAGCTTGCAGTCATGGATTGACCAAATATGCCTGACAAGGACACCAGCAAATCAATAAAATCAAGAAAGCTCACCTTTGTGCATTAACGCACAGCATGAAGTGTTTGGTGGACAAAATGAGACGAAGAAGGAGTGACATAAAACACGTCTTTCTGTGAAAGCGTTGGAGAAAGTTGTATATGTAAAAAAAAAATACCGTGAGTTCAAGGACCGATGTGATTAGTCGGACAAAAGGATGCTTGCCAAATACGATCATCAGTGAAACATGTATGACATAAACAGTGGGATTTCTAACAATTAAGTTTGTTTTCCTCCAGAAAATACACTAAAACATAACATATATTTTTTCTTCATCTTTTTCCATTTTCAACACATCTCTGAAAGAGGTCTAGGGAGCCACTAGGGTGGCGCTAAAGAGCCGCATGCGGCTCGAGAGCCGCGGGTTGCCGACCCCCGGTGTAGATGCATAAGCGTGAGGGGCAGAAGGGGATTAAGTGGGGGGTGGCAGTTGGGTGTTGTCGGTGTCCGTGGTCCTTTGGGAGACGCCTTGGCTGAATGGAGCGAGAACTGAGCAACAGGCAGACACAAGGGCACAGGCAGATGTGTGCAAAGATAAATGAGGAGATAAATCACACAGTGTCTGGGCTCTTGGCATTTGCATTCCTCAAATGAAACTCCAAGGAGAACACTGGCATGGAGCCGCAGCGACTTGAAATCAAACATACACCACGACATGCAGCGTGTAGATGTATAATGTGCGTGAAAGGCGGCGTATGCTTCCTCCCAAGGACTCCGGCAATAACGCACATTTGTGGAGCGGCGATAAAGAAAGCTTATTTTTACGGCTCAATGATGAAGCCCGCTGACAGTGGCAGAGTGACGACAACTCCCAGCGGAGCTTTTATCACATGTTGCACTTAAACGAAATAATCGACTCCGGCAAATTGGAGGTAATTTTGATAACAAGCATTCCTCAGCTCGGCACGTTAGAATGAAAGATGCAAGGGGTCACCCTCGTACGCCTTATTTAAGGCAGGTCTTGTTTGATCTATGGAGGTCCTGGGTTGCCTCAATGTCACAGGGAAGGACCTCCCCGTTCTTTGGGATCACAGCATTCCATGTGTGGTGTTCATGTCCCTGTGGTGGACAATGTATGGATGGACAAACAAAAGCTTGTTTACATAAAACTAGTGAAAAACTGCAGTCAAAATTATTCACATTTTGCTTGACAATTCATGGATCGACATATGTTATTCTTATATGTTACATGATTTTGGGACCAAAGTAACTAACTTGTGGTTGTAGTATATTTTAACATTGTAATTGGAATGTAAACTCTTAAATCTCGAGGTAAAAAAACTAAACAAATAATAAAACTAGGTTTTGTTAGCAAATGATTCCCGGGCGTAGCCACCGCTGCTGCTCACAGCTTCCCTCACCCCCCTGAGGGTGAACAAGGGAGTGGGTCAAATGCAGAGGACAAATTTCACCACTAGTGTGTGTAACAATCATTGGTACTTTAACTTTAACTTTAAATGTTTGCATTTGAATAAAAAGCAAAAGCAAAAGTAATAATAGTTGTGTCTCAGTTAATTAAGGAGGGGTGGGGTACATGAAACACAACCAAAACAATAAATAAAATGGATAAGTGTCAGGCTTTCTCCTGACAGTTTGTCTATGTTTTAGTTTTTTCCTCTGCATGTGTCTGTTTCCTCTGTGTTTAGTATATCCTGTCTTTAATTCCTGTCTAGTGCTCTTATTTTGTCAGCTTCCTGTCTTGTTCCCTGAGTGATGTGTTCCTCCTCAGCTGCGGCTGATTGGCAGCTGGCCACACCTGTTGCCAATCAGCCCGCTCCTATTTGTACCTGCTTTGTCTTGTGTCAGTTGCTGGATCATTGTATTGTCATTCGGACTTGTCGTTGCCATATGTTGCTCTTGTTGTGTCTGTGATTCTTTTCAGCTATTACCTGTCGTGCTACATTTTGTCCTGGTCGTCGTAGCGGTAAGCTGTTCTTGTTAGCAATTAGTTATTTTCAGTTTTTCTGTTTGCTATCCTCTAGCTTCCATGCTAAAGTTCCGTTTTGTTTTCTAGCTTTCAGTGCTAGCTCCCTTAGTTTGTTATTCCGCCCACGTGCGTGCTTTTTGTTTGTTCTTGTTTGGTTTTAATTAAATCATGTTTTAATATGCTATGCCTGCCTCCTTCTCTGCATCTTGGGGTTCATCAACAAATAACTCTGACAATAAGGTTATCATTATTTTCGTTGTATTGTTGAATGTGCGCAAAATGTACTTATACACACACACTAAAATGTTTTATCCAACTTGCATTTTTTGAATAACTAAAAAAAATAGCCACACAATATACTTTATAGGCAGAGGAAAAAATATATAATGTCCTGACTTTATAAGAGCCATATTATTTTTATTTGTATTTTGTAATGTTTATCTTCACCCATTTTAATTACAAAAATGTTTTACATTATTTAAATTACCCAATTCATCCTTAATTGTACAGAAGTATGTTTCTTCGGCACAAAAAATGTATCATTGAAATCAAAACCTTGACTTCAAATCACAAGTATTGTGTAAATTTACACCAAAACGCCAGTTTTATATTATCAAGTAGAGAAGTTTTTCCTTTGTCTTTTGAATTGAAATCAATCAGAATCAGAAGTACTTTATTGATCCCTGAGGGGAAATTGAGATTTTCAGCACAATCCCATTCAAAATCATACGAACATACAGAAAAAGATCGCTGACGAGTCTGCCAACTTCCGGGGCCCCTTACAAAAAAAAAAAAAAATGTTGAGAAACAAGTAAACGTTGGGGAGAGGGAGAGAGTAAAAAAATATTCAGTCAAAGGCTGGACTCCAGGAAGGGGTCCAGACTGAGGCCAAGGAAAAAAACTCACAGCCATAGCACACACAAACATGCTACCGTATTTTTTGGAGTATAAGTCACGCCGGAGTACAAGTGGCAGCTGCCGAAAATGCATGATAAAGAAGGAAAAAAAACATATACAAGTCGCACTGGAGTATAAGTCGCATTTTTGGGGAAATTTATCGCTAAAACCCAACACCAAGAATAAACATTTGAAAGGCAATTTAAAATACATAAAGAATAGTGAACAACAGGCTGAATAAGTATACTTTATATGACGCATAAATAACCAACTGAGAAGGTGCCTGGTATGTTAACGTAACATATTATGGTAAGAGTCATTCAAATAACTATAACATATAGAACATGCTATACGTTTACCAAACAATCTGTCACTCCTAATCCGTAAATCCGAGGAAATCTTATACGTCTGGTGTCTTACGTGAATGAGCTAAATAATACTATTTGATATTTAACGGTAATGTGTTAATAATTTCACACACAAGTCACTCCTGAGTATAAGTCGCACCCCACTATGAAAAAAACTGTGACTTATATACCAAAAAATACGGTACATAGAACCAAAAAAACTTGCAACAGAGGGAGCAAATTGTAAATGTTTCTGTCCGACTGTCCTTAAAAAAAAAAAAAAAAAAAAAAAAAAAAAGACCTGTAATGTGCATGCCAGGCCACTAGTTGGCGATGTCACTGTTTTTAGTATATGTATATGTTGCACAAGCAGGGTTACGAAAACAAAAAACTACCACCGCCATAAGGTCGGCCATTGTTGTTTGGGCTGTAAAGTCGTCGCACATGCCTTTGCTAGCCACTAAACACGCATGCTTTGCAGGTGAAAAGAAAGTCACGGAAAAAGCACCTAAATTCAAATTGTTTTGGAAAGACCCTGACATACTTAATAACAACACTGCAAGTTTTATACCGAAGTGCACTGACCGACTTGGTTTGTAGAGCAGTCGTAGGCACGCACATAACACTTAAAATGTCCATTTGTGTCTGCCTTCCTACATAATCATTCACTCTTGCTCGTAACTTTAGCAGCTCGGGGAATTTCCCATGAAGAGAGAAGGCGTACGGAGATGAGAGGAACGTCTTAGTGGGAGGCGTGTTGGCGTGTGGGGGGCGAGCATGAAGGGAAAGACTGTCATCACTAATTCCTCACCAGGCAGCCCGAGAAGTGTTGACTAAGTAACGGCCGTGTTTAACATACGAAGTGTAACACGCTTGAGGAAACACAGCTGGATATGGGTCCTGTGCATTGAGTGACTCAGAGAAAACAATTTGTTGTCTTTAAACGACACCCACCCGCAAACATGCGGCGTCGGGAACGAAGCAAAGAGGGAGTTAAAAAGTCGTGAAGGGAAACAGCTGGATTTTTCAAAAAGTGCGGTTGGCGGCGAGGTCACAAAGGCCATATCTCTGTGGTAGTGTGGTGGGAGTGGAGAAGAAAACAGTAGTCCCACACACACAATGAAAGAGGGAGTTAGGAATGCATCCAAATTGAGGCTTGAATCAAAACAAGCAGAGAAACAATTCTAAATTTTTTTTGTAAAGAAAAATATCAATCAATCAATCAATGTTTATTTATATAGCCCTAAATCACAAATGTCTCAAAGGACTGTACAAACCACTACGACTACGACTTCCTCGGAATAACCCACATAAGGGCAAGGAAAACTCACACCCGCCAGTGACAATGATGACTATGAGAAACTTTGGAGAGGACCACAAATGTGGGTAACCCCCCTCTAGGGGACCGAAAGCAATGGATGTCGAGCGGGTCTAACATGATACTGTGAAAGTTCAATCCATAGTGGCTCCAACACAGCCGCAAGAGTTCAGTTCAAAGCGGCTCCAATACAGCAGCGAGAGTCCCATCCACAGGAAACCATCCCAAGCGGAGGCGAATCAGCATCGTAGAGATGTCCCCAACCAATACACAGGCGAGCGGTCCATCCTGGGTCCTGACGAGCGGTCCATCCTGGGTCTCGACTCTGGACAGCCAGTACTTCATCCATGGTCATTAGACCGGACCCCCTCCACAAGGGAGGGGGGGACAGAGGAGAAAAAGAAAAGAAGCGGCAGATCAACTGGTCTAAAAAGGAGGTCTATTTAAAGGCTAGAGTATACAAATGAGTTTTAAGGTTAGACTTAAATGCTTCTACCGAGGTAGCATCTCGAACTGTTACTGGGAGGGCATTCCAGAGTACTGGAGCCCGAACAGAAAACGCTCTACCGCCCCGCAGACTTTTTTTGGGCTTTAGGAATCACTAATAAGCCGGAGTCTTTTGAACGCAGATTTCTTGCCGGGACATATGGTACAATACAATCGTCTTGTCCCCCCTGTGGGACTGTGCCGAAAATGAAATTTCGTAATACTTGTGCAATGACAATAAAGATCTATCCTATCCTATATGTGGTACTATACCGCCTCTAAAAGGTAACGGTCCCTGTCTCCCTCGTTTTTTCTTTTTACGGGCATGACGCCGTCACATCGTAACATTGCTGGTTTTACAAGCAGATGAGCATGTTCGGCAGCGCACAATCACAGAGTACTTACAAGCAGACACAGTGTGTAAACAGAAAAGGGAGAACGGACGCACTTTGGCTTAAACGATAAAGGTGAAGTTATAACACTGAAACACCCTCAGGAAGAAGTGCTTAAAGAAATGGCTAGCTAGCTAGCGGCTAACGTCCGGCCGTGCTCTGCAGTGTTTTAGCTACTTCTAAATCACTAATCCTCCTCTCCATGGGGACAAATAAAGTAAGTTTCTTATATTTATATATATATATATATATATATATATATATATATATATATATATAAATATATATATATATATATATATATATATATATATATATATATAGCAAACATGGTTCACCACACACCGAATGGCGACATCATTGGTGGATCTACACCTGACATTCACTGTAATGATACCAAGTACAGGAGCATATCTGTCATAATGGGGGATAGGGGGGGGGGTGTAGGGTAGCAGCTTGCTGCGGGGTTGTTCTCCCAGGAAAACAGACGGACTACTTAGGACCTTGGCGTGCAGGTATAAACATGATTTAATTTAAACTAAAAAAGGTACAAACAAAATGCGCTCACAGCGCAGGTACAACTTGGCTATGGAAACAAAACTAACACTTTAACATAAACTATGAACAAAAAACAAACAACACTTACTGTGGCTTGAAAAGAGCAGCATGGACTTTGGCATGAAAAGCTAGCATGGACAGAGCATGAAAAGAACAATGACGCCAGAAGGACTGATTGGAAATGACAAGGTTAAATACTGCCTCTGATTAGTGCTCGGGAAGCAGGTGAGCGGGCGAGCACTAATCAGAGACAGGTGAACACAATGAGTAACCAAGGTGAGAAAACAAACAAGGAAGTGCAAACATGAACTAATGGAGTCGTCATGGAAACTAAAACAAACAAGGGTGCACAAAAACCAAACAGAACATAGCCAAAACTAAACATGATCACCAAGACATGACAATTATGTAGTCGATACTACTATGATTACATCGATATTTTTTATCGCCACAAAATATTTTCTCCATTTTAAAATTCCTATTATGTTAAATAAACTCAATAAATATGTCCCTGGACACATGAGGACTTTAAATATGACCAATCTATGATCCTATAACTACTTGGTATCGGATCGATACCTAAATTTGTGGTATCATCCAAAACTAATGTAAAGTATCAAACAAAAGAAGAATAAGTGATTATTACATTTTAACAGAAGTGTAAACAGAACATGTTAAGAAAGAAAGTAGGCAAATATTAACAGTAAATGAACAAGTGGATTAATAATACATTTTTAACGTTTGTCCCTCATATTGTTGACTAAATAATAGAATGATAAATGACACAATATGTTACTGCATATGTCAGCAGACTAATTAGGAGCCTTTGTTTGTTTACTTACTACTAAAAGAAAAGTTGTCTCGTTTGTTCACTATTTTATTTAAGGACAAACTTGCAATAAGAAACATATGTTAAATGTGCCCTAACATTTTCTGTTAAAATAAAGACAATAATGACATTTTTTGTGGTCCCCTTTATTTAGAAAAGTACCGAAAAGTATGGAAATATGGTATCGGGACAACACTACTTTGGACTCGACTTGACAATACAATCAAAGTCTTGCAACTCGACTTACAATTTGACATCACTGAATCGGACTTCAGTTTTACAACTCCATAAGACCTGAACGATTAGGTGATGGTATTCAGCAAATGTGTCCTCGACTTTATGATTCAAACGTTTTTTTCAAGACAATTGGCCTGATTTACTAAATGTTTGCGTGTACTGAAACATGTGCAACCGTATTATCAGGGATGTCCGAATAAAAGAAACCAAACAGACATTGAGGTTTTAACTAGTGCAATAAATAACTTTGTTAAGATTTTTTTTTCAGTGACAGCCATGTTCGCCAATCAGAATGTTTGAACCTCGTGTTTGTTTGCTCCTCCCTTAAAACCAGAAGAAATACTTCTTATTTTCTGCATCGCTCTCAGCACCTGAGAACTTTTATTTAATAGTTGATTTGACTGAGGGGCAGCACGGTGGACCCGGGGTTAGTGCATGTGCCTCACAAGGTCCTGCGTAGTCCTGGGTTCAATCCCGGGCTCTGGATCTTTCTGTGTGGAATTTGCATGTTCTCCCCGTGACTGTGTGGGTTCCCTCCGGGTACTCAGGCTTCCTCCCACTTCCAAAGACATGCACCTGGGGATAGGTTGATTGGCAACACTAAATTGGCCCTAGTGTGTGAATGTGAGTGTGAATGTTGTCTGTCTATCTGTGTTGGCCCTGCGATGAGGTGGCGACTTGTCCAGGGTGAAACCCGGCTCCCGCCCAAGTGCAGTTGAGATAGGCTCCAGCACCCCCCGCGACACCAAAAGGGACAAGCGGTAGAAAATGGATGGATGGATGGATGGAATTAACTGAACAGAGTGAGCCCTCTTTTCACTCATTCACAACTTTTGGACTGGCTTCAGCTTCACACACACACATACACACGCACACACGCACACACACACACACACACACACACACACACACACACACACACACACACACACACACACACACACACACACACACACACACATTCTTGTATTTGTTACCTTCTTGAGACCTGAAAAATGCCTACCTCTTTAGGAACACCCTAATTTTGATAGATTTCAACACAAAGGGGTGCAACTAAGATTACATTTTTGTTATTTTTTTTTGTAAAGTGCTTAAGGCTGATGATAAACAAGTCACGGACCACAGATGGCCCCTGTGCCACATTTTGGCCAACCCAGCTGTAGAAGCTAGCTGTTAATGGCAACTATGGTCTTCGTACTGTAGTGTATTTGTTCATCCTATGGTCACACATTTGATGCTGGTTGTCTTACGTTAGCACCGGGAGTCGTAAAATCAGCTGTTCACCTGGCGGGTTTTTTCCGGGGAAGAATAGGGAAGTCCTGCTTTAGCTTGTTTTATCATACATTGCTGCCTTAACACCTGTCAGGGTTTACTTTTGTATGCACATTAAATCAACAAAAAAACCTGACTTTGGAGCAACGTTCACAGACTATAGTATTTGGCTCTCTATTAGATGCAATGGTTTTTCGTATTGGGACCATGATTTCGGTCCTAACTTGCTCACCGGTCCTCACATGGAAGGTAATTTTCCTTGTTGATGTCTCAAGAAGGGTAGAAACACACACACGCGCACGCGGTCACACACACACGCACACACACACACACGCACACACACACACACACGCACACACGCACACACACACACACGCACACACGCACACACAGTACAGAGAGCTTTGTGACTCGCCAGTGTGACTCGCCAGTGTGAAGTGCCGCAAGGTAACAAAAGTGAAAAGGAAAAAAACATGTTGACAAATCAAACTGTTCCGTTGTGGTAATATTTCGGCTTCAAATCGGATGCCCATCAAGATAGACGAACGAGTGAGAATGCCGTGATCACATGATGCAACAAAAAAGAAGATAACCTTCATCCTTGTTTTTTCAACTGAAAAAATTGCACTTTAAGATGTTGACCTTGATGAATGAGAACTTTCATAGCCACCATTTGTGTAAATATTAGTCTGCCTTATTAGCCTATCAAGTTAAAGCAAGAGCAATATAAAATGTCACTTAAACCTTCCATCCATCCATTTTCTACCGCTTATTCCCTTTCGGGGTCGCGGGGGGCGCTGGAGCCTATCTCAGCTACAGTCGGGCGGAAGGCAGGGTATACCCTGGACAAGTCGCCACCTCATCGCAGGGCCAACACAGATAGACGGACAACATTCACACTCACATTCACACACTAGGGCCAATTTAGTGTTGCCAATCAACCTATCCCCAGGTGCATGTCTTTGGAAGTGGGAGGAAGCCTGAGTACCCGGAGGGAACCCACGCATTCACGGGGAAAACATGCAAACTCCACACAGAAAGATCCCGAGCCTGGATTTGAACCCAGGACTGTAGGACCTTCGTATTGTGAGGCAGACGCACTGTTAAATGCATTAAATATATATATATCATCATATCATGGTTTAGAGAAGTGGCATATTAATCCAGCAGCAGTAATGATTTAACAGTGTCAATGACTTAGAAGGACTCAACAATACCTAGTCGGTGACTTGAGACTTGATTTGGGATTAACTTACTCCAACCTTCTGTGACGACATGACAACCTTAAGCACATCTGAGCGCGCTTTATCGATCAGTTCAGTTAGACTTCTAATAGCCTGACTAGATCTGACATAGACATGTCTTTGTTCTACTTTGGTAATGCATTGATTTGTGAACACTTCCATATTTGAACATGTCCGAAAATTAATAGAAAGAAGCAGAAGCTACATTAAATAAAAATGTGTACAATTTATACAATTTTGTATCAAACTTTTGCATTTTGACTTATCATGATTAACTTCAATAATCCAGATTAATATCTTTATTTTGACACAATTGCACTTTTGCTGTCAGTGACATTTTTAAAATGTTTTACTTGAAAACACTGCATGTATTTGTTCAAAAGGGTTTCATCTAAAGCGGTGGTCCCCAACCACCAGTCCGAGGACCAGTACCGGTCCGTGACGCATTTAAATGATAAACTACCGCATTTTATCCGACTTCACTTTCACCTGTCCCATTAAACCCGGGGTCGGCAACCTATGGCTCTGGAACAGCATGGCTTTCTGGAGCTTTTTCAAAAATATATATAAAATGGAAAAAAGATGAGGGGAAAAAAAACATATTTTTTGTTTTAATATATTTTCTGTAGGAGGACATACATAACACAAACCTCCCTAATTGATATAAAGCACACTGTTTATATTAAACATGCTTCACTGATTCAAGTATTTGGCGAGCGCCGTTTTGTCCTACTAATTTTGGCGGTCCTTGAACTCACCGTAGTTTGTTTACATGTGTAACTTTCTCCGACTTTCTAAGACGTGTTTTATGCCACTTCTTTTTCTGTCTCATTTTGTCCACCAAACTTTTAACGTTGTGCGTGAATGCACAAAGGTGACTTTTGTTGATGATATTGACTTATGAGGAGGGCTAATCAGACATATTTGCTCACCGCATGACTGCAAGCTAATCGATGCTAACATGCTATTTAGGCTAGCCGTATGTACATATTGCATCATTATGTCTCATTTGTAGCTATATTTGAGATCATTTAATTTCCTTTAAGTCATCATAATTCAATTTATATCTCATGACACACTATTTGTATGTAATAGGGTTTTTAATTTTTTTGCGGCTCCAGATGGATTTGTTTTTCTATTTTTGGTTCAATATGGCTCTTTCAACATTTTGGGTTGCCGACCCCTGCACCGAACAAACCAATAAGCTTGTTAATATATGTATATTACAACTCCTTTGTTATAGTACACCAGCTCAGTGGCCTTGGGGTTGGAGTGTCTGCCCTGAGACTCGGAGGTCTTGAGTTCTAACCCCGGCCCAGTCATACCATAGACTACAACAAATGGGACCCATTACCTCCCTGCTTGGCACTCAGCATCAAGGGTTTGATTAGGGGGTTGAATCACCAAATGGTTCCTGAGGGCGGTGCACGCTGCTGCTCACTGCTCCCCTCATCTCAAATGGGGTGAATAAGGGGATGGGTCACATGCACAGGAGACATTTCACCACACCTAGTGTGTGTGTGACAATTATTGGAACTTTAACTTTACATGGGACAATGCACATTAACGAACATAAACATATTAATGTGCAACATTGTAGCCAAAGGCTAACTTTTCATGCTCATTGTTTTGTTTTTTGTTTTTTATCTAACACATGTAGAAAACCGGTCCGTGAAAATAATGCAGACATTGAAACCGGTTCCTGGTGGAAAAAATGTTGGGGAACCCTAATCTAAAAAACCGTCGGAGTGTATTTTGAAGTGAATGTGCACCAGTTATTCTCGTCACTCATTTTTGCGTTGTATGCATTGACCTCATCACTGGCCATTAAGCAAACTGCTATCTATGCCTTTCAGGTAACCATCGTTATGGTAAAACAAAAAGAACAAAAAAAGCATGTGCAGTCAAAATAAGTTGAGCAAATAATCTGCGTTTATTGATAATTAATGCAATAATGTTTCGTGATTAATCGCCTAATTAAAGGCTTTAACTTCTAAATTATACATGTGCAGTTCCTCCCCGCATCCTGCTTCAAATGCTGCATCTTCACTCTATCACACTTTTATTCAATTTTTTTTAAATGCTAATTTTATGTGATTTCAGTCAAAATCAAGTCTTAAATTAAGTATTATTTGCGTCTAAATACAGTGCAGTATTTATCTTATTTTTTAATATTACACATACCAAAGACTATACAAATGGGACCCGTTAATTCCCTGCTTGGCACTCAGCATCAAGGGTTGGAATTGGGGTTAAATCACCAAAAATAATTCCCAGGCGTGGCCAGTGCTGCTGCTCACTGCTCCCCTCACCTTCCACGGGGTGAGGGTGATGAGTCAAATGCAGAGGATAATCTCACCACACCTAGTGTGTGTGTGACAACCATTGGTAGTTTAACTTTAACTGTGGTGATCACAACAGATTCACCAAGGGGAATCTCCGTTTCCATGGCGATAGAGCCATTGTTTACATGTTGGTTATTCATGTTCAGACATGAAATATGTGCATGTTAGATGACATGTAAATAATGTGTATATACAGACACTATTTACATATCATATTGTGCGACTTGTCCATGGTGTACGCCGCCTTCCGCTCCCTTGTAGCTGGAATAGGCACCAGAATAAGGGGTAGGTAATGGATGGATGGATGGATGGATGGATTGTTGCCATTATGTAACATATAGAAACATAACAATGTATGCTTCAGAAATCATACATGATCATATATGAACCTGAGGGTTCCTTGAGTCATACCAAAGACTCTAAAAATGGGACCCATTACCTCCCTGCTTGGCACTCAGCATCAAGAGTTGGAATTGGGGGTTAAATCACCAAAAATGATTCCCGAGTGCGGCCACTGCTGCTGCTCACTGCTCTCCTCACCTCCCAGGGGGTGAACAAGGGGATGGGTCAAATGCAGAGGACACATTTCACCACATCTAGTGTAAGTGATACCATTATTGGTACCTTAACCATACCTTATCAACATGTTTCCTTACTAAATGGAGAAATAATAAGCTTGCTATGCATTACAATGACTGGTAAGGTACCATGTGGAGGGAAAATAGGAGTAACACAAATTAATTAATTCAGCTCCACGAACATATGTTAAAAATGTGTCTGACGAATATTTCATCACAAATTTGGGAGGTAGCAGCAGCGCTAACATGTGTTGCGATGACGCGCCGCAGCCGACTTAATGTTTCATATTATAATAACTACAGCACTTCCTGGCCAGGCTGAAGCTCACGCTGTTTTGTATTCCACTCGAGAGTGTGTTCATAACTCTGTTTGCATGCCAGGTTTTTTTTTTTCTTTCTTTTTGCTTGCACATAATAAGACTTAGCGAAAACATTTTTATTTTACTGGGCTGTTTTGGCGAGGTAAGAGAGCCAGTGTGTCTCTAGAAAAAAAAGCTGTTTCTAATGAGCCTTTTTTGCTCGCTTTCATTTAAGACCAGGCGCTGGTCGTCTTTTGACCGCACGCTCTTAAAAGTGCATTTGTACGATCTTGCCAGCCCTATTGAGACCATACAATTTAAAAATGTTTTTTTTTTTTAGTATATGCTCCTCATCCTATTGGAATTACAAAATACATATCATAGTATGTCAGGATGAGTTACGAAAGACCCATTTTTTACTGTAAAGCTCACATTACATCAGAAGAATAGTGGCCTGGATATTGCGATCCGCTGCTCGGATCTCCACATATTGTTGCTTATTGTTCCATTTTTGTATCTCTGTTGTTTGACGTCTTTATTTCCTGTTTAGTCTGTCCCGTGGTAGTTCATTAGTTCACCTGCTCCTTATTATCTACGCACACCTGTTTCTTCTAATCAACTCCCTTATTTAAGCTCGCCCCTTTTCGTTTTTCTTTCTGGGACTCTAATTTGCCTTCGAGCAACATTCACGACTGCCTAGTACACATATGTATATTCTCGCTAGCTTTTCACACTAAGCCTTTGTTTTATCCCAGCTCTCATGCTGATGAATTATTTTTCTTTTTTGTGTGCCTTCGTGCCAAGTATAGTTTTTCTGTTTTCTATTCCTAGCTTTTCTGCTAGCGCCCTTGGTTTGTTTTGTCTGTTAGCTCCAGTATTTTTGTTCGTAGCCTGCTTTTGTTAAGTTTAATAAATCATTTAAACTTACCGTTGTTGTGTTCATGTCGACGTATCCACGAAGGGACAAATTTGGCATAACTATGCCAACCAGTCGTAATACTGGAAACTGTACAAACCAAGCTGCAGTGAACGCATCAGTGGGAATAAGGTACAAAAAAACATGGAGGACGGTCTCATGGATTTTTTTTCTACATGTGTAGATGTTGGTCACTAAAAGAAGACCTATAATATTCAAGACAAGACTCAAGGCAGTAATAAAGTGGAGACAGTAGAGTCTTGGAAAGAGTACCTACAGTAGTTGTAAAAGTATTTGACAATTGGATGTAGAAATAGCGAATCACGCGCACCCCACGGCAACATCCCCATTAAAGGGGAACATTATCACAATTTCAAAAAGGTTAAAACCAATAAAAATCAGTTCCGAGTGACTTATTTTATTTTTTGAAGTTTTTTTCTAAATTTTACCCGTCCCGGAATATCCCTAAAAAAAGCTTTAAAGTGCCTTATTTTCGCTATCTGCGAAGCCACTGTCCATTTTCCTGCGACGTCACATACGATGCCAGTACAAACAACGTGGCGGTTTCCACAGAAAGATATAGCAACATTAGCACGGATTCAGACTCGAATTTCAGCGCCTTAACGATTCAACAGATTACGCATGTATTGAAACAGATGGTTGGAGTATGGAGGCAGATAGCGAAAACGAAATTGAAGAAGAAACTGAAGCTAATGAGCGAATAGCTATTGACGCTATTTGACCATGTTTGCCTTAACATCGCCGGTAAAATGTGCAGACCAACAATCGTAAGTTTTGCATCTTGTGACATTGGATCAACTTAAATCCGTCGATTGGTAAGTGTTTGTTGGCATTAAATGTGGGTTGAACAAAACGCTGGATGTAAATATAGCTACAAATGTACATACAGCTGGCCTAAATAGCATGTTAGCATCGATTAGCTGGCAGTCATGCCGTGACCAAATATGTCTGATTAGCACATAAGTCAACAACATCAACAAAACTCACCTTTGGGATTTCTTTGACTTTATCGTTGGAAATGCATCTGCAGGTTATCCATACATTTCTGTGCCACGTCTGCCTTAGCATCGCCGGTAAATAGCATGTTAGCATCGATTAGCATGTTGTGCCAATCGATGCACACTCCACGTAACTTGAATCCTTTCCTGATCGTGTTGTTACACCCTCCGACAATACACCGACGAGGCATGATGTCTCCAAGGTACGGAAAACAGTCAAGAAAATGGAAAATAACAGAGCTGATTCAACTCGATGTGTATAATGTGTTTGACAAAATGGCCGGTTGACTACCTAGGTGACGTCACGTTCTGACGTCATAGCCCGAGAGTGATAAATAGAAAGGCGTTTATTTTGCCAAAATTCACCCATTTAGAGTTCGGAAATCAGTTAAAAAAATATATGGTCTTTTTTCTGCAACATCAAGGTATATATCGACGCTTACATAGGTCTGGTGATAATGTTACCCTTTGAACAAGTCTCCTTTTCAACTACCTCGGCTCCCTCCTCATCTCAGCTGCATGATGCATGAAAAAGATATCTGAAATAGTTGGAATCGCAAAAGATACATTCATAAAATCACAATCAGAATCAGAAGTACTTCAATAATCCCGAGAGGAAGTTTATGTTTTCAGCATAATCCCATTCATGATCACACAAACATTACAGGGAGACAGAACAGGATCGGTAACAGGTCTGCCAACTTCCGGCGCCCCTTACAAAAAAGCTGAGAACCAGGTAAACGCATGGGGAGTGAGGGCGTGAAAAAAAATTCAGTCTAAGCCCGGGCCCCTGGAGAGGGGTCCGAACTGAGGCCAAGGGGAAAAAAAACCTCATAGCCACTGCACACATTAAACATGTGCAAGAGGGAAGCACCAAAGAACTCAAAGGACACTACAGACATGAAAAGAGCAGAGCTGATGCAACCAGTCACTTCTACACACAGCCACAAAAGTAAAACAATAACAACAAAAAAACTAATGCACTGTGGTGGCCTTTGCAGTGTTCCACGCCATCGTCTGCTTGGGTGGGGGGAGCATGCCCAGAAACAGGAGCAGACCCAACAAAGCAACAAATTGAGCCAACTCCACTCTCAGCCGCCCACCAACTCCCGGCCATTGTCCAGTCCGCATGGACAAAACTCGGAAACTCTCTGTCCAAATCTAAATCGGTTTACTCAAAACCTACGTCTGGGCAACACTTCTTTACGGCTGCGAGGCATTGACTCAGGGTGAGAAACGACAAGGATCTCTAACAGCTACAAACAGAACGCAAACTATTATATAACATCCAAGAACGGCAGTTGCAGTTCCTTGGACTTTCCATTCAATAAAGCGCAGTTGAATATCTCTTCTTTAGCGAAGCGCGCAAGGGGTCATCAGCAAATGACCTTTTGGACATTTTTGAAGAACTGGAACATCTGGAACCTCGCAACCCATGTGTCATTCATTAATTTTTCAAAATAAAACCGAAACTAAAAACATATATATATATATTTATTACCAGACCCAAAACAAAACAAAATAAATAACAAATCACTTTTGCATTTTTTTCTTCTGTGCACAATTGGAAAATGTACAAAAAAGACAACTGGCATATTACATACATTTTTGCAAATGTATTTGCGACTAATTATTTGCAGATCGATACTGAAAGATCAATACCACCTCTTTCTGCTCTAATATCCATCATCATAAACACACAAACAGTCAAAACAGTTGACATTTTTAAATACCTGGGTGTAACGTTGGACAATAAACTCACCTTTGATCAGCACACGACGGACATTCAAAAAAGAAGTCAACAAAGACTCTCAGCCATCCGAAAACTCAAAGGACTATACGTTGCACCTCATCTCCTGCTATTACTTTACCAAAGCATTGTTCAACCCATCCTTATGTACTGTTCCACATGTTTTTTCACCATGCTTTCTGTAACCAACCAGACCAAACTCACACGCATTACAAGCATAGCAGCTAAAATCATCGGCCTACCCACACCAAACATTTCCTATTTAAACCACATGTCCATCACTCGACTGGCAAACACAATAGTCCAGGATATCACTCACCCGCTACACAAATACATAATCCCACTACCATGTCATTGTGGTTGGTGCAGTATCACGAGGTACCTTTGATTAAGGGCTAAATAAATAAACTTTAACTAATTGATTCTTCACATTTTTGTGAGTGATCATTTGCTGCAATGCCCGCCACTTTTTTGAACACAGATTAGAAATTCCTGACGTGATTCATCAAATTCAGACTAACTTATTATCCAGTGTCATATACGCATATCTTACAACTTTAATGTTTGGCTAGGTTGAAACTGTAATGACTGGTTGGGATCGTGGTGCCAGGTTCGATTCCCTCGAGGATGCGTTGACGTGAACACAACAAAGGTAAGATCTTAAAATATTATTTAACAAAAAGAGAGCTTTGAACAGAAATACTGGAGCTAATAAAAATTCAAGCCAAAAACACTAGTATGAAAACTAGGAAATCCAAACAGAAAACTAGACTTGGCATGAAAGCACAAAAATGTAAAAACAAGAACAATTAGCATGTGAGCTAAGAAAAGGCAGTCGTCACCTGTTGCATGAGAGCAAATTTATGGACCCAGACTGAACAAAGAAAATTGGAAGGCTTATATTAGGGAGTAATCAAGGAAAACCAGGTGTGTGTAGAAAACTAGGAGCAGGTGAAATCATTGTGTAACCATGGTAACGGACTAAACAGGAACTGGGTCAGAAGAGAATGAAACAAAGATGGAAAAATAAACATGTGAAGATCCGAGTCACGGATCGCAACAAAAACAATGATATTAAATAACTTTCTCTTGATTTAGACTCCCTCAGTCTTCTTATTTTCGCCCACAGTTTTTACCTGTAAACCGAAGTCTGTGTAAAACTACTTTCAGGTAAACTTGGTGTGGCAACAAATGTGCAAATACGTTGAAATGGCCCTATCTGTTGTGTCCATTTTCCAATTTTGCAGAAAATCGGAGCTTTGAAAAACGATTGGTTTTAATTTTTTTCGTTTTGGGTCTAGAAACAAATAATGAAAAAAACAGTCGTTATTAAGGTTTTTTTTTTGGTTTTAGTTTTTTTTTGTTTTAGTTTCAATTTGATAAAGAATGAACAGATTTTACATATAGTAAATTCCTCACGTGACTACAATCGTTGGGACAAAATGGTTCGTCAAACAACAAATGGATGATGGCAACTAAATGTTGTTCATCGCAAAAAGGCCGTAGTGTAAAAAATATATAATTGCGCAAAAACTTTGTGAATTCCTATTCGGATTTTAAGTATAAGGTGCGTGACAGATCCTACAGTAATTACAGTAAGTCTCCACGGGGAGTTTCACTTGGGAGGCAACTAGTTTTGGTGTAATCCGGCTGACAGATGGGCACTTGGACCATTGCCAGTTCAAACACAAGAGTGCAGTTTATTTGCTATGTCAAACTGATCTGCAGCAACAATTAAAGGGGTCTGGCCTCTCCAATGTAAACCTGCTCCACTTATTCCGTCATGTAAAAAATCAAATTGCTCATGATGTAGAGATATTATCCTTTGAAGGGATTAGTTTTTGTTCTGCAAAAAGTAAATTTCAGTTTCTTTCTTCGCTAGATTACAAGTAATTATAAGTCAATATTTCATTAAATCAGCACTTAGTGTTATTATTGCCCTAAATGGACTTCTAAAATCTTAAACCACAGTTGAGACCCTAGCTCAGCATCTTTTCATTAATTGGTTAGTTTTATAGCTTTTTCCACTACCAGAAAACTTAATTTAGGCACCAGAAAGTTGCAGCTTCTTGCAAACCCTCGTTTTTGTTTTTTTTATTAATGGTGGAAAGCCAAACGGATTCAAAAGCAATAAAGCCTGTAAAGCCTTAAGCATGTGTCTAATTGGATGACAATGTTGCCTGACAGCTGGATCTGTAAATAGGTCAACAGTGGTCCCGCCCTCCAACCCTAACCCATCTCCAACACTGTGAATTCCCAAAATGTGGATTGTGTGCTTCAGGGGGATATTAAAAGTGTACTAGTGGAATGGTGTGATAATTACACTTTGGAGCTAGAACCATCCTAAATTGGGGAAATTTGTAGGTGGGAAACATTAAGTTGATTTGGTAAGTGCAATAATAAGGAAAGAAACAAATAACGAGTGGAAAACAACAGAAGAAACTGAAATTAATCGATGACTTGATCCGGCCAGTCTAAGTCTATGAAAAAGAACTGATGAGGCATACCTGGATGAGAGGCAAAACATCCTCTGAAACTACATCTAAGTCTAGCATAGACTAGGTCTGCCCAATCTAAGTCTAAGACTAGGTCTGACCAAGCTAAGTCTAAGACTAGGTCAGACTAATCTAAGTCTATGAGCATGATCTGATGAAGCCTCCTTGGTTGAGAGGCAAAACGTATTCTAAAACCAAATGATGTAGTTTTATATTTACAAACGTCAGATCTCGTCCAGCCTAGACAATATCTGATAAATCTTAGTCTTAGACTAGACTGTATCTGACCAATCTGTATCTAAGACGAGATCAGTTTGTCTTAGAAGACTTTTCGCCTCTCATCCAAGTAGGCATTTACCAGCTCATGCTTATAGACAGACATTGTCTTTGAGCATGAACATTACCTTAGATTGGTCAGATCCAGTCTAATTTTAGGCTCAGATTGGTCTGATTTGACCAATCTGAGTCCAGCCTAGACTAGGTCCGACCAATTTAAGTCTATCGTAGATTAGTCAGATCCAGTCTAGTCTTAGGCTCAGATTGGTCGGATCTGACCAATCTATGTCTAACCTAGACTAGGTCTGACCAATCCTAGTCCATAACTAGATTTGACCAATCTCTGTCTATGAGCATGAGCTGGTAAAAGCCTACTTGGATGAAAGGCAAAACATCTTCTAAGACAAAGTGATCTAGTCTTAAACCTAGGCTCAATTCGAATACCCCTCAACCCCCATTGTTTTGGCCCTCCCTTATGGTTTTGTGCCTTCACATCAATCAAGAGGTGTTCAAATTATCCGCCAGCGAGGAGGAAAGAGCGAAGAAACTCCCTTGAAGCAAAGTGAGCTCGCAAACCAAATGTAAGTAATAAATACAATTAGTGGCAGTAGTGGTTTCAGTCAGACTTCCAACCTTTGCTACTTACTGCACAGAAATGTTGGCTTAAAACTCAAATACACAAAACACATTTTACATACTGCAAGCTGATGCACCAGCTCTTGCATATTTTTTCCAAAAACGTCTTCTAAACAGCCTTCTTCTTAATGAAGACAGGCAAAAACATCGCCTGCAGCGCCATCTTGAGAGTCAATAAACATTTGTCGCATCTGCCTTACGTCACTGCTGGCAAACAGCATTGACACAATACTTCGCCATGGCACTAGACTCTAGAGCCAAGGGGGAGGGTCAAAAAGAAGGGAGGGGGTAAGAGGTGAGTCAATTTAAATTGAGCCTTAGATTGATCAGCTCCAGTCTAGTATTAGACCTAGAAACCCCGTTTTCATATGAGTTTGGAAATTGTATTAGACGTAAATATAAACAGAATACAGAGATTTGCAAATCATTTTCAACCCATATTCAGTTGAATATGCTACAAAGACAACATATTTGATGTTCAAACTGATAAACATTTTTTTTTGCAAATAATCATTACCTTTAGAATTTGATGCCAGCAACACGTGACAAAGAAGTTTGGAAAGGTGGCAATAAATACTGATAAAGTTGAGGAATGCTCATTATACACTTATATGGAACATCCCACAGGTGTGCAGGCTATTTGGGAACAGGTGGGTGCCATGATTGGGTATAAAAGCAGCTTCTATGAAAAGCTAAGTAAATCACAAACAAGGATGGGGTGAGGGTCACATGTAAGCAAATTGTTGAACAGTTTTAGAACAACATTTTTCAACGAGCTATTGCGAAAAATTTAGGGACTTTACCATTTACGGTCCGTAAAATCATCAAAAAGTTCAGAGAATCTGGAGAAATCACTGCACGTAAGCGATGATATTACAGACTTTTGATCCCTCAGGCGGTACTGCATCAAAAACCGACATCAGTGTGTAAAGGATATCATCACATGGGCTCAGGACCACTTCATAAAACCACTGTCAGTAACTACAGTTGGTCGCTACATCTCTAAGGGCAAGTTAAAACTCTCTATGTAAACCCAAACCTATTTATCAACAATATCCTGAAATGCCGCCGGCTTGGCTGGGCCCGAGCTCACATAAGATGGACTGATGCAAAGTGGAAAGGTGTTCTGTGGTCTGACAAGTCCACATTTCAAATTATATTTGGAAACAGGGGACCTGGTGTCCTCCAGAACAAAGATTAAAATAACCATTCGGATTGTTAGAGGCGCAAAGTTCAAAAGCCAGCATCTGTGATGGTATGGGGGTGTATTACTGCCCAAGGCCTGGGTAACTTAAACATCTGTGAAGGCACCAAGATTGCTGAAAGTACATACATGATTTGGAGCAACATATGTTGTCATCCAAGCAACGTTATCATGGACGCCCCTGCTTATTTCAGCAAAACAACTGTTACAACAGCGTGGCTTCATAAAAAAAGAGTGCGGGTACTTTCCTGGCCCGCCTGCAGTCCAGACCTGTCTCCTATCGAAAATGTGTGGCGCATTATGAAACGTAAAATACGACAGCGGAGACCCCGGACTGTTGAACGACTGAAGCACTACATAAAACAAAAATGGGAAAGAATTTCACTTTCAAAGTTTCAACAATTAGTTTCCTCAGTTCCCAAATGTTTATTAAGTGTAGTTAAAAGAATAGGTGATGCAACACAGTGGTGAGCATGTCTTTTCCCAACTACTTTGGCGCGTGTTGCAGCCATGAAATTCTAAGTTAATTATTATTTGCAAAAAAAAAATAAAGTTTTTGAGTTTGAACATGAAATATATTTTCTTTGTAGTGCATTCAATTGAACATGGGTTGAAAAGGATTTGCAAATCATTGTATTCCGTTTATATTTACATCCAACACAATTTCACAACTCACATGGAAACTGGGTTTGTAGATTGGTCAGATGCAGTCTAGCCTTGACAACATCTGACCAATCGAAGTCTATGACTAGAACTGACCGATCTAAGTCTAAGAGCAAAAAGTGATGAAGCCTACTTGGATGAGAGGTGAAACGTCTTCTAAGAAAAACTTAACAGTCCAGTTGCAATGGATTGAATGCCCTGAAAATACAGTGACCTGGATGAATGTAAACATCACATGGTTAAACTTTAATTAACAAATTAACAACCTTTAATCAAACATGTGTACTGACATCATTGCCTTGCATCTGCTGGTTTCATTTAGTGCGACTTATAACACGGCTCAATTTAGACCAGCAGTCATGTCAACTATACAACCCGCTAATAGACATGCACATAAAGTAACAATTACGGCTGTCAACGACGTAAAATTTTCATAGTAAAATATAATATTGTTTAGATTTAGTGAGTTCCTACTCTTGATAGTCTTGACTATAGAGAGCAGGGGTGCCCAAAGTGGGGCACGAGATGCCTGTTGAGTTGTTCGATGTGGCCCACCAAATGTGATACATATTCATACTGTCACAACCCGATATTGATATCACATATTGGTCCAATATCGGCATAACAGTAAATAACTGTCCAATAATAGTTTTACCACGAGCAGTTCTGCATTGCGTTTACTTGTGCAAAGCTAGACAGCTAGTTAACGTCAAAATGTCCTACAATAAACACAAAAGGTTGTTTTTTTTCTTCTATTTTAGTCAAGTCAATTCATCCACTCCGTTCCAGATTTATTAACAAAATAGTGTAGGTGCCTAAATGTTGTTTGAATTAATTTACCTTTTATGGAAAGTGCTTTATGTTTACTAAGCCAAAATGGGATTATTTACTTTATTTGTATGCTTAGAATAATTATAAGGTACACTTCATTTGTAATAATTACATTTGTCGAATTAATTTGATGACATAGTTGTTTAATTGCATGTACGGCGGAAGGATCTGTGTGGTAAGATGTTTTTGAACACAATGTATTTCGGGTAATGGCAGTCTAATGTGGGGGAATCGAGCCACACAGTTTTTTGACCTCACTCTTACTTTTTCTTACTCTTACTTTTTCTAACTCTTTCTTACTGTAACAAACTTGCTTTATTTTGCCATTCATTTGTTTCCACTTTATTATTGCTTTACGTTTTTGAATAATTAAGGCAAGGCAGCTTTATTTGTAAAGCACTTTTCATACACAAGGCATACTTGTTCGCAAGTAAACGATACAAAACGAAGAGGAGCGTCTGGAAATGTTGTTTGTTGTTGCCGCGGCAAGCGGGAGCGGGAGAAAATAGAGGAGCATCAAGCTAAGGCAGGGGTGTCAAACTCAAATACAGAGTGGACCAAAAATTAAAACTGAACAAAGCCGCGGGCCAAGGTTGAACAAATTAACCTTTTAATACGGACCCAAACTAGTTTTGCAATGAATATTGAACAAACAAGGCTTAAATAGGGCAGCACGGTGAAACAGGGGTTAATGCATCTGCCTCACAATACGAAGGTCCTGAGTAATCCCAGGTTCAATCCCGGGCTCGGGATCTTTCTGTGTGGAGTTGGCATGTTCTCCCCGTGACTGCATGGGTTCCCTCCGGGTACTCAGGCTTCCTCCCATGGAACAGGCAGAGCTTATATAACGTAATAGTGCAAAATCAACTTTCAAAAAACAAACGAAAAAACATCAGTGGTATATTAAATAAAATTTAATTAAAAGGCTAATAAATTCCCCAAAAAATAAAAATGAGGTGGGCGGGGTTTGGTGGTAGCGGGGTCGTGTATATTGTAGCGTTCTGGAAGAGTTAGTGCTGCAAGGGGTTCTGGTTATTTGTTCTGTTGTGTTTATGTTGTGTTACGGTGCGGGTATTCTCCCGAAATGTGTTTTGTCATTCTTGTTTGGTGTGGGTTCACAGTGTGGCACATATTTTTAACAATGTTAAAGTTGTTTATATGGCCACCCTCAGTGTGACCTGTATGGCTGTTGACCAAGTATGCGTGCCATTCGCATATGTGTGTGTGAAAGCCGCATATATTATGTGACTTGGCCACTACGCTGTTTATACGGAGGAAAAGAGGATGCGACGACATGTTTTAGAGGACGCTAAAGGCAGTGCCTTTAAGGCACGCTCCCAATTTTGTTGTCCGGGTGGAAATCGGGAGAATGGTTGCCCAGGGAGATTTTCGGGAAGGGCACTAAACTTCGGGAGTCTCCCGGGAAAATCGGGAGGATTGGTAAGTATGAATATTAGCGGTGATATTGGTGTTACCGGCGGGCCAGCTCTAATGTTAATTTGATATTGCCTCAAGGGCCAAATGAAATTAAACGGCGGGCCACATTTGGCCCGCGGGCCAGAGTTTGACACTCATCAGCTAAGGCTTCATTAGGAATCTACAAATAGGTTAGTGTTTTTCATACCATGAATTGATTAACGTGGACCCCGACTTAAACACGCTGAAAAACTTATTTGAGTGTTACCATTTAGTGGTCAATTGTACGGAATATGTACTGAACTGTGCAATCTACTAATAAAATTTTCAATCAATCAATCAATCAATCAATCAATCAATGTTCTGTCCGACTAAATTCACTGGTTTCCTAATGTTCAACACTACACAATAATAAAAGTACGTATGATTCCTGCTGATTTATGACTGAATCAATATCGGTATCGTATCGAAAGGTAAAACTTTTGGAACACCCTTAACAATCACACAATTATTGATGGAATGTTTGCAAGGCTAACTAGTTGCAATCTATCAATGTTATTGGTTCTAAATATGGGAACCTATTTGGCTATTTGTGTTTGTTCACGCTTAAAACTGCTGTCTTGGGCTCGTGACCCATTGGGACATTTTTATTTTTACTTTAGCCCTTAGAGGCAAAGAGCTTGGGCACCCCTGATGCAGGGGCGTCGCCAGACATATTTCACTAGGGCACGTGCCCCGCTGTTGATTTGCAGTGCCCCACTAAAAATTTCACCAATAAAAAAAAACGCTTAAGAGTTTTAAGTCTACATAACATAGACAACAGCGCACATACTACTTAGTATGGTAATTGATTGCTACTGTATTCACTCCACGAAACAGTGAGCACATGGCTACTTAATATGGTAATTTATTCAGGTGTGGATCGAGATTTCGGTTGAGAGAGAGAGAGAGAGAGAGAGAGAGAGAGAGAGAGAGAGAGAGAGAGAGAGAGAGAGAGAGAAGAGAGAGAGAGGGGATTCGAATCACTGCGTGAGGTAGGTAACGTTAGCCAACAACAATTTGTTAATTACAATATTTTGATTTTGATTTGACTCAAACTGTAACTCCTAGATGGATTTAAGAAAGTTATTCGCCCGCAGCAATGAAGAAGAAGCGAGGAATGAGAGATGTAAGTGAAGTCATAGCTAGCTAGGCAACATCATTGTCTTAAGTTGATGCTAAGTTAGCTAACGTTATTCCTTGTATCAAGACAAACATATTAATTTGCTGTATGAGCTGTCGGGGGAATTTCCAATGAACATGAAACATAATGTTGGTTATTGTCTGCTGGTTCTGCATCAATGATGATTTGGAGTAAGCATGTGTGAGTTGAGTGTTCCTCAAATGGTTTATCTTCAGGAAGAAAAAGATTTTTCCATATCATCAAGTCGTGAGCCAATTTTTAAATCATTCAAGTTTATTTCACAGAAAAACAGCACAGTAGACTTGTCTTGTTAATCGGTGCGACTTTGACTAAAATAATCTTGTTTTGTCACCAGAAAAATGGCTACAGCTAAAGCATCTGGTTTTATTCCCAGAAAAAATAGTAACATTTCTGTGTTTGTTTTCAGAAAGATGGCTGAAAATATCGGGTTTTGTTGCCCCATTTAGATTTTTTTTAAATATATTTCCATGTCTGTCCTGAGTCCTCCTCCAACTTGTTAGTCGGTTTGCCTTTTGCTAAAATACTCACTAATAGTCACTAGAAAAAAGGCTAAAAATATATGGTTTTGTTGCCACAATTTTATTTTTTTCTCCCTAAATTTTTTTTTTTTTCATGCACAGATCTGACTGCGACTCACTGAAAATGACACACAATCCACTTTTATGTCACGACCCAGCAGTTGGGAACCACTGGTCAACTGTATAACAGTTACTGTAATATTTCCATGTCTGTCCAGAGTGATTGACCACTTTGCAAAAATGAAAACGAGACGTTACAGTTTACTTCTCAGAAAATGATTCCCTGAACAGACACACAACAGTTGTTCATTTATTCTACTACTGTGGCTTTATTGTTTTGTGTATATTTTATAGTTTTGTGTATATGAAAAAGGATTAGCCACATTGCCATGAATGGAAATTAAATAATATAATAGAACCCAGAGATGTAGGGGTGCTTTATTTTTAGTTTTACTTTTGTATATGTTAAATTTGCAGATGATTACTGCAATATATATTTCAATAAGATTCATTACTCTTCCTTTTTGCTTTTACCAGTAGCAGTTTAGAAGTCTGGAGTAAAAAAGTGCACAAGTAGGTCGAATGCATTAGTTAATTTCAGGTGGTTAATCAAAGATCCATACAACATAATCTGATATGATTCCATAGTTTAAAGCACTATTTATGTATTTCTTATGATAAATAAGTGCTAAAAATGTTTTTGCTTGCGCACTTTGCACGCTCACATGAATTATTTGTGCCCCAGGTGTGCCCCAATACAGTATTAGGTCTAGTGACGCCCCTGCCCTGATGTACAAGTTACAACAAAGTATGTAACAAAGATCATGACCGTTGCCAGAGGATAGTGAAGAAGGCTTCCTGCCCGTGTGGCGCGCGGCGTCAAATTTCCACCGAGTTCCACAAGGGCTGACAACTGGCCTGGTCTACCCGAGGTGTGTAGTGGCACAGTGGGCTCTGTGCCCAACAGGGAGCTTTGTCTCCCCCATCTCAGAAAATCGTCCAAACACAGCTAAGGCCAAGAAGATTTGTCTTCCTGCAGGGCTTAATAGCTGACAATTCAATTGCGAGGTTGATAGTCGGATCAGGCACCTCGACTCAAATAATCGAATGGTCGACTATTCTAAGACACCCTTCGTAACAATATTACGTGACAGTGTTTGTATAAGCGTAGGATTGCACTCTCTGCTTTTTTGTTCGTCGATTGTTCCGTAGTGTTTTTTTTTTTTGTCAACCAAAATTCCCGTGGAGAGAACAAGCGTTGTGTTTAAGGTCCTCCATATTGACTTGTTTGCTTCTGCAGCCGGTCACGACCAGACCAACTGTCCATTTGTGCATGAGCAACACAAACGCTACTTTGAGAAACTTCTCGAAATGGGTTGCCGAATACGTTCCAGGGATTTCGAGTCATTCTGAGCTGCACATGTGTTAATTGTAAAAAAAATTGTTGGGTCAACTTGTAGGATATTAATTACATTTCAAAACATGAGTTGACGTTAGGTCTAAAGTAAGGTTAACTTGAAAATATTGGTTGAGATTACCTTAAAATAATGGGTTCAATATATTTGATCAGTTTCTTACAACTGTAAATCAAGTTGGTAGATGTCTGTAATCATATTGCACACATATAGTCACTATACCTGAGTATATGTTTGTATATGCACACACACACACACGCACACACACGCACACACACACACACACACACACACACACACACACACACACACACACACACACACACACACACACACAAAACGCTAATCACAAGCTATCAGGGGTGGAAAACCTCGGCATGAGTTCAACCAGGCTGGGATTGAACCACTAACCCTTTGTTTACAGCCTGTCATTACTATAAGCCACTCTACCCACTAAGCCCCGCTGCCCATGTGGGGACAATTCATACTACTGTATGATATAATCTACGGAAAACATTACTTTAGAGGACTAAAATTGATGTTGGTTGAAGTAATTTGATCAGATTTTCAAGGTTGAACGTGTGGCGTCACATTCCTGGCGCATGTGCGTTGGTTGAAAGGCCCACCTTGACTTACTATCTTATTATAATGGGTTTTGAAGTTGTCATAACTTTTCTTATTAAGTTGCAAAGGGCAATTTGTCCGGTCAACTTAACAATAGACATTCTGACTAAAAGCCAAAATCGCTTTTAACAAAGCAGATGGTGAATTACCGTATTTTCTGGACAATAGAGTGCACCGGATTATAAGGCGCACTGCCGATGAGCGGGTTTATTCAGGTGTATTTTCATACAAAAGGCGCACCGGAATATATGGTGCACTAAAGGGATCATATTTTTTATTTTTTTTTCCAAATTTAAAACATAAGATGTAATGGTGGTTCTTTGGTCAAAATGTTGCAGAGATGATGTTTTACGGATCATCTTCAAGCCGCTTTCTGATATTCGCTTCAGGATGCACCGTTTTGTCGGCGGTCTTATTTATGTGGCTCACCTTCGACATTGTCTTTTCTCCTTCATCTTTGTTGCAGTGGTGTAGCGTGCAAGGACGGGGGGGTAAGAAGTGTCAAAAGATGGAGCTAACTGTTTTGATGATATGCAGACTTTACTTAAATCAAAAACGGAGCAGCATCTCATCCGTGGCTCACGATGTTAAAAACCGTCCGACCGGAACGCTGTAATAACTAAAGTTCCTTAGTTGAATAATATAAACCCACTAGACCGGTATGTTTTAGCGCTTTCATGACGAGTTTTCTGACATATATAAGTAATAACTTTACACTACTTTACATTAGAAATGGCAACAGCGGAGGATGAATGTCCCATAACAGGAAGATAGACAAAAGCTTGTCAACTACTAAATCAACACGGACTACAAAGGCGGAAGAGCGCAAATTGTCAGGACTTATGCAGATCCCAAATACAGATCAGCAGGTACCAGAAGGTAAGATAAAATGTTGGTTTGGCATAATATTGCAAAACAAAACACCAGGTATGTCTTACCTTTTACACACACTATAATAATATGCGCATGTTGAAGCACAGTACAATCCATCAAGCAGTGCGGCTTCATAGCTTACCAAAGTCGTACTAAAACATTTTGATGGATTTTTGAGCACCGTGTGTAATGTAATATATTATTAAGAGAACATCTGACCCTACTTGAGTCATATTGCAGTCTACACTTATCCCTAATGTGTGACTGCCTTCTACTGATCACAATCATCATTTCATCATGTACCAAATAAAATAGCTTTGAGGTCGGTACGCACAACCAAAATTATTCCGTACATTAGGCGCACCGGGTTACAAGGCGCACTGTCTAGTTTTGAGAAAATGAAGGGGTTTTAAGTGTGCCTTACAGTCTGAAAAATACGTGATTTGATTGATGACGTCCATTTTAACAGCCCTTGTCATACTTTTTTTCCAAATTTGCAATGAGGCGGGGTTGAAAGGGGATGTTTGGTTGAAAAAGTTGGGAAAATCCAAACAATGGGTTAATTTCTGGTTGTCATCATTTAATGAGGAAGAACCAAATAGTCACAAAAAGTGCTAACTTTTGCAATACGTAAATCTTCCTATTTTGCTATTATCTCGAGTCCAAGGACACAGCTGTCTCATGACATGAATGGAACTTGAAGAATGTACGAAAACAGCAACCTGCCTTCCCCTCGGCCACCACTTATACACTCGCACACAAAACAACAACCTTGTGAGGAAGCCGTCCTAAGCCACTTAAATCTCCTCTATTTGATAGTGTTTGCGAAACATTTACTTGTGACCTGTGTGCTCCAACTCCTTAAGCCATCCACATGACTGAGCTGAGAAGAGAATGGCCTTTTAAGGCCTTAAGTATTGCCAGACCCCTCCTTATATTACTGATGATATCTGTACTGAAGAGTTTGCTGACAAGAGCCCCGGGATCAGAAATAGCCATAAAGCAGATGGGGAAATTACATCTTCTCCAACATGGACCGAAATGGCCTGTCTGTTGATAGAAAAGGCTTTCTACCGTTTCTTTAAGCATGGATTTAGCCCTTGACCTTTCCTCCTCAAGCCATGGACACTACAACATCCTGACTGAGTGGATATGGGTAGCTTCATCACAACGCTCGCATTCTGACGTTGTCTGACGGCTAAACAGCAGCCAGGGGAATCCTTTAGGCGAGCCATCTGGCAGAAGTACATACCATGTCCCGGTGCAGATTTCAGCAAATAGATGTGTGTTGTTAGACCGACGGCGATAACGACATGTTTGGACAAATCGTTCTGTATGTGCTCTCGCAGCACGGAGTTTGATTGAATATCGGAGAGACAGAGTGAGAGCGCGAGACAACATTAATCCTTTAAGCCCTTCAATGATGGCCTCTGACCAGGCCATATGAGATCCACTACCCTTCACTAATCTGCTCCAAACAGTGATGAACCCAGAAAGTGGCTCTTGCATTTAACAAACTGTTGACATCGGGATTATCCGGTTTGTGGCAATTCAAACGCCGGCAATCCAACCATGAGTGCACGTCTCTTGACGTAAACAAGCGTTTTCTCCCCCTCCTGGATGGAACTTATACTTAACAATTACACTTGTTGACAGAGAGTGATGGATGCAATGATCACTTACCAGGGGGAAGATTACAGATGGAGCTTGGATGAGTACAGCTGCCAGCAGCATCACGCATCACAGAAACTACACTGAAGTGATGCTTTTTGTTGGACTTGGATGGTTATTTAGGGTGGTGGAGAAGGCAGGTAATAAAGGACAATTGTGTGCCCTGTGATTGAGTAAAGATCAGTCCGAAGTACCCTGCATGTACAGGTCTATCGGAAATATTCATACTCCCGATACCAGATCTAATAATGATTGTCAAATCGAAATATCGATACTTTAGATCAGGGGTGTCCAAACATGTTCCATCAAGGTCCACATACTGAAAAGTCAAAGTATGCAAGGGCAATATTAGTTTTTTTTTCACTTCAAATATGCTCGAAAAAAGCTGGCACTAAATAATTATCCTTAATTATTCTTAAGAACATTGCATTTTCTTCTCATTACATACAGATTTGTTTTGCTCCTTTTCTTAGATATTTACTAAGTTTTTCTCCCATGTACAAACCCTGTTTACATATGAGTTGGGAAATTGTGTTAGATGTAAATATAAACGGAATACAGTGATTTGCAAATCATTTTCAACCCATATTCAATCGAATGCACTACAAAGACAAGATATTTGATGTTCAAACTCATAAACTTCATTGTTTTTTTTTTGCAAATAATAATAACTTAGAATTTCATGGCTGCCACATGTGCCAAAGTAGTTGGGAAAGGGCATGTTCACTTTTGTGTTACATCACTTTTTCTTTTAACAACACTCAATAAACGTTTAAGAACTGAAGCTTTGAAAGTGGAATTTTTTACCATTCTTGCTTGATGTACAGCTTAAGTCGTTCAACAGTCCGGGGTCTTCTTGTCGTATTTTACGCCTCATAATGCGCCACACATTTTTGATGGGAGACAGGTCTGGACTGCAGGTAGGCCAGGAAAGGACCCGCACTCTTTTAATATGAAGTCACGCTGTTGTAACACGTTGCTTGGCATTGTTTTGCTGAAATAAGCAGGGGCGTCCATGATAACGTTGCCTGGATGACAACATATGTTGCTCCAAAACCTGTTTGGATCATTCAGCATTAATGGTGCTTCACAGATGTGTAAGTTACCCATGCCTTGGGCACTAATGCACCCCCATACCATCACAGATGCTGGCTTTTGAACTATGCGCCTATAACAATCCGGATGGTTATTTTCCTATTTGTTCTGGAGGACACCACGTCCACAGTTTCCAAATATAATTTGAAATGTGAACTCGTCAGACCACAGAAAACTTTTCCACTTTGCATCAGTCCATCTTAGATGAGCCCGGGCCCAGTGAAGCCGGCGGCGTTCCTGGGTGTTGTTAATAAAAGGCTTTCACTTTGCATAGTAGAGTTTTAACTTGCACTTAGAGATGTAGCGACCAACTGTAGTTACTGACAGTAGTTTTATGAAGTGTTACTGAGCCCATGTGGTGATATCCTTTACACACTGATGTCGGTTTTTGATGCGGTACCGCCGGAGGTATCAAAGGTCCGTAATATCATCGCTTACGTGCAGTGATTTCTCCAGATTCTCTGAACCTTTTGATGATTTTACGGACAGTAGATGGTAAAATCCCTAAATTCCTTGCAATAGCTCGTTGAGAAATGTTGTTCTAAAACTGTTCGACAATTTGCTTACATGTGACCCTCGCCCCATCCTTATTTGTGAATTACTTAGCATTTCATGGACGCTGCTTTTATACCCAATCATGGCACCCACCTGTTCCCAATTAGCCTGCACACCTGTGGAATGTTCCAAATAAGTGTTTGATGAGCATTCCTCAACTTTATCAGTATTTATTGCCACCTTTCCCAGCTTCTTTGTCACGTGTTGCTGGCATCAGATTTTAAAGTTAATGATTATTTGCAAAAAAAAAAGGTTATCAGTTTGAACTTCAAATATCTTGTCTTTGTAGCATATTCAACTGAATATGGGTTGAAAATGATTTGCAAATCATTGTATTCCGTTTGTATTTACATCAAACACAATTTCCCAACTCATATGGAAACGGGGTTTGTAAGAATAGAATTAAAGAAATAATACAATTGTGTTACTATTTAACCTAGTGTGTCAAAAATCCTGCCTGAATGAAAATATTAATTTTCTGTTGCACATTTAATAGTGGTGTAATTTTCAAATAAAATTAACAAGTTAGCATTATTTTATTTTGTTATTAACTAACAAAACTGTGTATATTTCAAGCATACTTTGTTATTTATTTTGAGAGCTTGTATATTAGGGGTGTCTTAACTTTTAAATTAAGGGTGGCATACTAAAGAGTCAAGTATAGTCAATATATATATATATATATATATATATATATATATATATATATATATATATATATATATATATATATACATACATATATATATGTATATATATATATATATATATACATATATATATATATATATATATATATATATATATATATATATATATATATATATATATATATATGTCAGACAAAACTTTGTGTTACAGGTGACCGAGTATATTATTGTTAATTATTAGTTTGAAAACTTAATAATTTTCTCATTACATTCTGATTTTTTGATATTTTTTCTTTCATTTTTCATTTTAAATGTATTTATGTTATTAGAAAATGAAAAATGAAAACATTTAATAAAATTGAAAAATAAACTAGCAGAGCCGTTTGGTATATTTGCACAAAGTATCGGTATTTCATCGGCATCACCGATACCAGCCTGAATTTTACTTGGTATCGGATCAGAAAGAAACTCAGTGGTATTGCACATCATTACTTGCCTGTCAAGGACTGAGGTAAAAATTCATAAAAATCGATTGATTAACTTTAAATATGGAGTGAATGAGACGTTGCAAAGAAACACGCAGTGTGAGGAAAATTACTTTAAAAAAGTAATTAATTATAGGTACTCATTACTTTCCCCAAAAGTAATTGAATTACTGACAGAATTTTTATCTAATAGATGTAATTAATTACTGGGGAAAGTAATTCAGTTGAGTAGTTCAGTTGAGAGATGTTTGAAGAGTGCATGCCTATAAAAGGAGGTGCCTGTTGCCAAGTGAAGCTGTAAATGGGGTATTGCAGGATTACTATTGCTGATTTTTGTCACTTTATTAAAAGTTTATTATTCCCTGCAGTAATGTGTGTGTGTGTGTGTGTGTGTGCGTGTGTGTGTGTGTGTGTTTTGCTGTTGTGGGTGCCGCTTGCACAAATAAGGAGCTCCTTCCTGAAGTGAACTTGCTGGGATTCTCAAGCAGTCTTGTCTGGATTGAAAGTAGCGTGCCATGTTACGTCAAATGTTTTGGTTTTTTTTTTAATAGGGAGATAAACAGATGGTGATGATATGATGGGACGGCGTGGCGCAGTGGGAGAGTGGCCGTGCGCAACCCGAGGGTCCCTGGTTCAAATCCCAACTAATACCAACCTCGTCACGTCCGTTGTGTCCTGAGCAAGACACTTCACCCTTGCTCCTGATGGCTGCTGTTTGGCGCCTTGCATGGCAGCTCCCTCCATCAGTGTGTGAATGTGTGTGTGAATGGGTAAATGTGGAAGTAATGTCAAAGCGCTTTGAGTACCTTGAAGGTAGAAAAGCGCTATACAAGTACAACCCATTTATATGAAGTACTGTATACTGACTGGACATAGGTCGTCAGTAACATCACCTGGATGTAGCTATAGC
Organism: Nerophis ophidion; assembly: GCF_033978795.1. Lineage (NCBI taxonomy): Eukaryota > Metazoa > Chordata > Actinopteri > Syngnathiformes > Syngnathidae > Nerophis > Nerophis ophidion. The sequence continues at coordinate 27,667,872 of NC_084613.1, forward strand.
ACCTCTTCAGTGAATCTTCCAAAGTTAATTAAGTATACAGTGGAATGGGTACAATTAACATTTGAACCAATACGTACCGATTCCTGGTACCAGAGGAATCGATACCGGTACTCAACGATACCAATTTTAAGTAGTTTTGTGGATTGTAATAGATAGTTATTGTTTTTGATAATAAAATGTCATGTTTATACTGCGACATTTAAAAATGAGCTGCTGGCAAGTTGTTATATATCTTGTTTTATTATAACATTTCTGAGTCTCAATTACACCGAGTCTCCAAGATATTAGTTTATAGCTTATAGTGTGTTGAGGCATTGATAGTCAGTCGAGGCAGTAATGTCTAGTCTTTTGTTGCGCCCTGAGCAGTGTTAATACTGTAAGTAGTGTCCTTATTACGCACCAACTGTTTAATTCGGGTGCCCAAACTTTTTCAGCAGGCGAGCTACTTCATATATATATATATATATATATATATATATATATATATATATATATATATATATATATATATATATATATATACAGTGAAGTTGGCATGTTGTGTAAATTATAAATAAAAAAGAATACAATGATTTGCAAATCCTTTTCAACCTATCTATATTCAATTGAATAGACTGCAAAGACAACTTAATGTTCAAACTGGAAAACTTTGTCATTTTTTGCAAATATTAGCTCATTTAGAACTTGATGCCTGCAACAAGTTTCAAAAAAGCTGGCTCGAGTGGCAAAAAAGACTGAGAAAGTTGAGGAATGCTCATCAAACACTTATTTGGAACATCCCACAGGCTAATTGGGAACAGGTGGGTGCCATGATTGGGAATAAAAGCAGCTTCCATGAAATGCTCAGTCATTCACAAACAAGGATGGGGCGAGGGTCACCACTTTGTCAACAAATGTGTGAGCAAATTGTGAAACAGTTAAAGAACGACATTTCTCAATGTGCTATTGCAAAGAATTTAGGGATTTCACCATCTAAGGTCCTTAATATATCATCAAAAGGTTCAGAGAATCTGGAGAAATCATTACACGTAAGCGATGATATTACAGACTTTCGATTCCTCAGGCGGTACTGCATAAAACAGCGACAACAGCGTGTAAAGGATATCACCACATGGGCTCAGGAACACTTCAGAAAATCACTATCAGTAACTACATTTTGTCGCTACATCTGTAAGTGCAAGTTAAAACTCTTCTATGTAAAGCGAAAGCCATTTATCAACAACACCCAGAAACGCTACCAGCCTCGCTGGGCCCGAGTTCATCTAAGATTGAATGATGCAAAGTGCGCTTTGAGTACCTTGGAGGTAGAAAAGTGCTATACAAGTATTACCCATTTTTACCTTTTTACAAGAAATACATTGACGGCAAACTCCATAGCATGCTAGGTTTTGTGTGCTAGCTTTCTGAGACTCTTATTTTGTTAGTTCAGGGAGGATGGAGCAGCACTTTCATTGTGAAAACAGGAACTGTGCGGTCATTCTTCAGGCTTTTGTTTCTGGCTTTCCCACCAGCCGTTTTTTTTTTTTTAATACTGAGCTCACAGCAGCCAACGTCATATGACAAGATCCTTGCGTGCCGGGATGGTCAATCAAGGGACGAAAGTGACATCATAGTTTTAGGTCTATTTTTTTTAATGCCTGGCTGGCGATCGACAGACACACCCTCCGCGATCAACCAGTAACTCGTGCTGGAACTAATGGGCACTCCTGACCTAGGGGTAGTTTGGCTGATGGACATGAATCATTGCTGCTGGATTGACCGCCAAGTGCCGAGTACAAAAAGTTGCTGAGTCAGCAACGGGCGGGATGTCACGGCCAACCCAGATACTGAAACATAGCACTGTTGGATTTTACGTGAATCGGTGGTAGATTTGGTCATTGCCAAAAAAAAGTACCGGATTCAGTACAATTCCCTACGTACGAGTACCTTAACTTACAAGTAATTTGAGATACGAGCTGTCTTCCGGCTTCTAGTTGCAATCATAATTGACCTTACCCGCTGCCGGTTGAGGAAATACTTGTCACGGAGATGTGCCGTTCGAGCAATAAACAGTTCATATATAATTACATAGAGCTATTCCTGCTTTTTTTACACAAAAAACAAACTATGTACTCCAATGACGTTTTGATTTGGCAGTTGACGTGTGTGTTTGAGAACAGCTCAGAGAACAACACAATCCTGCTCTCCAACTACCGTGGCTGACAAAGTTAGCGCAAAAAAGAAGACGCGGGCGACCAAATCAAGGAAATTAGAAAAATATGCTACAGGTTAACAGTGACTCAGCCCTGCCCTCATCGTCAGTCCGCAGCCACACAGGTCCAAACGATGAACATTTATCCAGGAAAATATTGAGAAGGTGCAGAAGCTGTGTTAGATTTTTTTTTTTTAGTCAGTCAACTGCGGATTTAACAAACTGGAAGATCGTGCATTACTTTTGGTACACAGACATACAGATCCCTTCTTGTCAACTCTAACCTCTTCAGTCTGTCACTCAAAAATGTCCATGTGCCACACAAACAGTGATTTCCGAGTTCCTTTTGTTACACGATGGAGAGGCAGCCCGTAGGCAGTACTCTACAAAAATCTGCTCCCCAAGGTAAAGCTGAACAATATAACTACATAATGTTATAAAATTACTGTAATAGTGTATAGTACGTTCTGTCGTAATGATTTTCAAACAATATTTATTATCAAAAAGTGTGTTTTTCTTTTTAAAAGGCATGTTACAAGTTAAAATTTTGGTGTTTTAAGAGGGCCAAGCATAGATTAGGGTGACTTAAAATAATTTTTATAAGAGGGATGGATTTGAGAAACGACTGTACTTTTTAGTTACGAGCTTGGTCGTGGAACCAATTGAACTCTTAAGTTGAGTTACCAACATAAAAAAAAAAAAACGTATATTTCGGATTATAAGTATACGTCGCACCGGCCAAAAATACATATAAAGAAGGAAAAACACATATGTACGTCGCACTGAAGTATAAGTCGCAATTTTGGGGGAAATGTATTTGATAAAATCCAACACCAAGAATAGATATTTGATAGGCAATTTAAAAATAAATAAAGAATAGTGAACAACAGGCTGAATAAGTGTACGTTATATGACGCATAAATAACCAACTGAGAAGGTGCCTGGTATGTTAACGTAACTTATTATGGTAAGATTCATTCAAATAACTATAACACATAGAACATGCTATACGTTTACCAAACAATCTGTCACTCCTAATCGATAAATCCGATGAAATCTTGTTCCTCGATGTCGCGTCCAAACAACTCTGCCAACTCTGCTGCATATTTCACTACGTCCAGTTGTAATTTGCAGTACATGATTTCCTCTTCTTTACCATTTTAGTTCAGCCCTTCTCAGTTTTTATAAGTAACCGCCAACGTTGAAATGATCCATTTTAATAGATACGGCAGAAGTATATAGCATATAGCAGTTAGCATTCCATGACTCACAATTCACTTCTTCCATGACCCTCCCCCGCTAAATTCTTATTGGTGGACGTGTGTGTGACGATTGCTGACATTTTCTTCGTCTGTTCCGCGAATGAGATAAATAATATTATTAGATATTTTACGGTAATGTGTTAATAATTTCACACATAAATCGCTGCGGATTATATGTCGCACCCCCGGCCAAACTTTGAAAAAAACTGCGACTTGTAGTCCGAAAAATACGGTAGTCTTTTATTGAAGTGAACAAGAAGTGTAAATGAGAAAATCTCTCGTTTGCAACTTTTCCCATCACTAAAAAGGGCTCAACCACTCTGGGAAACACAAAAATGTGATAAAGATTGGATAGTTCAGTTACTGAGTGCAGACCCGAGAAGACAACAAACTTTTTCAAATGTTCTTGTAAACAGACCATATTTTCAGTATATTAGATGGATTTTTTTACTTGCATCGGGCCGTGTAACTGTAAAAAAAAAAGGTTAAAAAAATCCATCTGATATACCGAAAATATGGTCTGATTACAAGAACATTTTAAAAAGTATATGAATAAGACCTTTTTGAGCAAAGACATCCAATTTGACTAAATAAAGCAGTGATTCTCAAACTGTGGTACATGTATAACTAGTGGTATGCACGCTCCATTTAGTAGTACGCCACAGAATCACTTGTTTAAAGTACAGTGTTTTATTTTCCTATATTAAAGTTAAGTTAAAGTACCAATGATTATCACACACACACTAGGTGTGGTGAAATATGTCCTCTGCATTTGACCCATCCCCTTAATCACACCCTGGGAAGTGAGGGGAGCAGTGGGTAGCAGCGGTGCCGTGCCCGGGAATCATTTAAGGTGATTTAACCCCCAATTCCAACCCTTGATGCTGAGTGCCAAGCAGGGAGGCAATGGGTCCCATTTTTATAGTCTTTGGTATGACTCGGCCGGGATTTGAAATCATAATCACAATCACAACCCAGGGCGGCTTCAAACTATATGGAATGTCACAGTGACTAAAAATATTAAATAAACTTGTTTTTAATATATACTTAGGCCTATTACGCTAGGTCATTATGGTGGTACTTGGAGGGCCACGTTTTTTTTTTCCTGAGATGGTACTTGTTGAAAAATTTTGGAGAATCACTGAAAGAGAAGTATTACAAGTCTTTAAGTGAACGTGCAGAAGAATCGTTATCTTTGCCAGAGGAGCGCTACACCTGGCACGTCGAGTTCTGTGTCTGACCCTGCATCCACCTTTGTAGAAACATCCTCCCAACACTATTAATGAAAGATTCTTGTCTACAGACAAATAGTTTTCATAAGAGACATGGGAGGCCAAAACAAGGCCAGCTGTTTTTTGGCACCTGGAAAAAGCTCTGCAAGCAGGTAAGAATTATCTCTTACTTTCTAAAAACGATTTGTCTGCACACACAAATATTTTACTAATATTTAAAGAAAACATGATCAAGGTAATCGACCTATCCTTCCAATACACCCTCAGCGGGTCCTCGACTCGCCTTTCTTCCACATGAAGTTGATAGTTGAATCAGACTTCTCCGAATCATTTTGTGGAATATTCGGACTATTCGAAGACAGTCTTAGTTGTAATACTGGTCAAGGGCAAACTGCATTTATAGCACTGATGAATACAATACAACTTCTTATGCTGATTTTTATGTTGCGGATGCTGTATTTTTTGGACTATAAGCCGCACTTAAAATCATTTAATTTTCCCAAAAAAGAACATTGCGCCTTATAACCCGGTGGGTCTAAAATATGGAATAATTCTGGTTGTGTTAACCGACCTCAATGCAACTTTATTTGGTACATAGTGCGATGAAAAGTGTGACCAGTAGATGGTAGTCACACAAAAGAGATACGTGTAAACTGCAATATAACGCCAGTAAACACAAAAACTTTAACTGTTACATTGAAAATATAGAACTTTACACACGGCACTCAAAAATCTGCCAAAATATTTTAGTACAACATTGAAGCCGCACCGCTGGATGGATTGTCGGCCCATTACGGCTACCGTAGTCAGAGATACAACACTGAAAAAAGTGACTTTTTGGAGCTGTAAACTCTTTTAGAGTAACTGTCATAATTTATACCTAATATTTTTAACATTCAGTAAGAACTAGAGTTTCTTAAGTAAAATTAAACATTTTATTAACGTAATACATGAATTATGAAGGAAGAGTACGTTTTACTTATGTTTCCTCATACTAATTAAATGTTTAATAGTTGTACGTACATACATCTAAACATATTACATAAAATTTACTCTGAAAACCTAGTGTTTTGAAACGCATGCACGACAACGCATGCGCACAGCACAACAGGCTCTGGCCGACTGGCTCTGCTCCGGCCGTTAGAATAACTTCACAGAGCAATGCAAGGTGGCATTATGGGTAATTCTTATCTTGCGTTTATAATGTGTTACAGAGTCGATGTTTTTCAGAAATGTGTTTGGTGTGGGTTCACAGAGTGTGGCGCATATTAGTAAGAATCTTAAAGTTGTTTATATCACAACCGTCAGTGTAAAAGGTATGGCGGTTGACCAAGTATGCATTGCAAACTCGTCCTAAATATTTCGAAACGCATGCGTCCTTCTGGTATGTAAACAGATTGGTGTACAAATGGGCGTGATGACATTGTGTAGCACACCTCAACCACAATGCCGCGACTGCAGAATAATTTCTTATTAAAGTATTTTCAAGCACACGCCTTTGAAAAGTGTAGGAGTGAGAAGAAGTAGTAAAATATTTAGCTCTCCGACGGTTATACAAGGAAATATGGTATGCAAAATTTACTTTAAAATTTGGAGTAAAATAATGTTCCCTCTGATGAAAAACAAGTAGACGTTACTTAATTTGTTTAAATAAATATAACGTAAAACTTGGATGTATTTAAGAAACTGATACTTTCTATCTTCACAACTGTTATGTTATATGGTAAGTAGAATTTACTTGATACTGGCAAGTGAGTGTTACTTGATATTGCAGCATTACATTTTACTTAAATCATTTGCGTGCAAATACTTACAAAAATTATTTTAAGTAAATCTTATGAGTTATTTTTTTCAGTGAAGTATTACTATGGTGTGTGTACAAGGACCGCAGGATGGCACCCAATAGCAGGGATATTATCTGGCATTTTATTTCAACATATGAGAAAAATAAATAAAAATGTTCTTACCTTCTGGTACCTGCTGATGGGTATTTGAGATCTGCATAAATCCTGAAAATGTGCGCAGGTCCGCTACTGTAGTAAAAGTCCGCGACGATACCTTAGTCGATAAGCTTGTTCTTTATCATTATCTGGTTGTGATGGGACATTCATCCTCCGCTGTTGCCATTTCTAATATAAAGTAGTGTAAAGTTCTTACTTATATGTCACTATGGAGGCGCTAATAACTACCAGTGTAGTGGGTTTGCATAACTCAATGTCAATCAATCAATCCATCAATGTTTATTTTTGTAGCCCTAAATCACAAGTGTCTCAAAGGGCTGCACAAGCCACATTGATATCCTCGGTTCAGATCCCACATCAGGGCAAGGAAAAACTCAACCCAGTGGGATGACAGTGAGACACCTTGGAGAGGACTCCCCACCCTCCAAGGGCGACCGGTGCAAAGGACGTCGAGTGGATCCAGCATAATATTGTGAAAGTCCAGTCCATAGTGGATCTAACATAATAGTGAGAGTCCAGTCCATAGTGGAGCCAGCAGGGGACCATCCCGACCGGAGACAGGTCAGCAGCGCAGAGATGTCCCCAACCGATGCACAGGTGAGCAGTCCTCCCCGGGTCCCGACTATGGACAGCCAGTACTTCATCCATAGCCACCGAGCCTGTGCCCCCACCTCCACGAAGGAGGGGGGCAGAGCAGAAAAGAAAAGAAACGGCAGATCAACTGGTCTAAAGGGGGGGTCTATTTAAAGGCTAGAGAATACAAATGAGTTTTATGATGGGACTTAAATTCTTCAAAGACGGAACTTTGGTTATTAGAGAGTTCCGGTCGGACGGTTTTTCACGGGACATATTTGTTGTTGTTGTGCTAGTGAGCCACGGAAGAGGAGATGCTGCTCCGTTATTGATTTAAGTAAAGTTTAAATGTACCGTATTTTTCAGACTATAAGTCGCAGTTTTTTTCACCGTTTGGCCGGGGGTGCGACTTATACTGAGGAGTGACTTATGTGTGAAATTATTAACACATTACCGTAAAATATCAAATAATATTATTTAGCTCATTCACGTAAAAGACTAGACGTATAAGATTTCATTGAAATTAGCAATTAGGAGTGACAGATTGTTTGGTAAACGTATAGCATGTTCTATATGTTATAGTTATTTGAATGACTCTTACCATAATATGTTACGTTAACATACCAGGCACCTTCTCAGTTGGTTATTTATGCCTCATATAACGTACACTTATTCAGCCTGTTGTTCACTATTTTTTATTTATTTTAAATTGCCTTTCAAATGTCGATTCTTGGTGTTGGGTTTTATCAAATAAATTTCCCCCAAAAATGTGACTTATACTCCAGTGCGGCTTATATATGTTTTTTTCCTTCTTTATTATGCATTTTCGGCCGGTGCGACTTATACTCCGAAAAATACGGTAATTAAAACAGTTAGCTCCATCTTTTGAAACTTCTTCGACTACCGTCCTGAAAAAGTCAGAAAGCAACTCGAAGATGGTCAATAAAACATAATGTATGCAACATTTTGACCAAATAACCACCATTATATCTTATTTAGACCACAAGGAAGTGTTTTACATTTAGAAAAAAAAAAGAGAAAAAATGACCCCTTTAATGCGCCTTAAAATCCGATTCCCCTTTTGTATGAAAATAGACTTGACTAGACTTACCGTATTTCCTCGAATAGCCGCCGGGGCGCTATTTAATTTAAAACATCTTCTCACTCCTGCGCTTATTCAAGGCATGCGGTAAAAGTAAGCAGGCGCTAATAATTTTAAAACCTCTTCTCACCCCTGTGCTTACCAATGGCATGAAGTAAAAAATTGAGTGTGATATAAATTATAATTAATAAAAAATTATTCTGCGGCCGCGGCCCGGCGGTTGGGGATCGTTGCTCTACAACATGTCATTGCGCTCACTTTTACACCATGCTATCTGCGTGCTGGTAGGATGCATTAATTTCACTGCTTCTCATACGATATTGCAATACATATTTGCTCAACAGCCATACCGTTTACACTGATGGTTGTGATATAAACAACTTTAAAACTCTTACTAATATGCGCCACACTCTGTGAACCCTAACCAAACAAGAATAACAAACACATTTCTGGAGAACATTGGCTCTGTAACACATTATAAACGCAACATAAGAATTACCCAGAATTCCAATGCATCCATGACTCTTGGCTATATTATAAATGCGCCCCCAACCCCGCCTACCTCAACCGGCGCACGGAGAGGGGAGGAGGGAGGTTGGTGCTAGTGGGTGTATAATATAGCCAAGAGTCATGCATGCATTGGAATTCTGGGTAATTCTTATGTTGCGTTTATAATGTGTCACAGAGCCATTGTTCTCCAGAAATGTGTTTGTTATTCTTGTTTGGTTAGGGTTCACAGAGTGTGGCGCATATTAGTAAGAGTGTTGAAATTGTTTTATATCACAACCATTAGCGTGATCTGTATGGCTGTGGAACAAGACCCCTGGTTTACACACAGTAAAAGCAAAAATAAAGATTCCTCCGCCATTTTGAAAATCTTGGCAGGGGAAGCGGCGCTAGTGATGTCACAAATTTTACCCGGCAGTAATTCAAGGCTGGCGCACATTACGTGCCCGGCGGCTATTCAAGGAAATATGGTACTCATCGGTAGTGTGCCTTATAATCAGGTGCGCACTATGGTCCTGGAAAATACTATATATGCAGCCTGGTGGTGAACACGCCGCCTCACAAATTTAAAGCGCAACAGCGCAGTAAAGCTAAGTCCCGAAACTCGAGGCAACCGATGGAAGCTGAGAAGTCCCAGCTAAACGTCCACTACGCTGTGAGAGAGGTGGCGCGAAGACAGCGGCCTGTCGCCACATCGTTTTGGCAGTGACCTGGGGGAGCGAATCGAGGCCGAGTCGGTGAGCAGGAGGCATAATCCTGTTTTTACACAGACTGGCAGCTTAAATGAAAGTGGAGTTTACCATTTGGACTCGCAGATGACAGAGCTGTCTTCCCAGATGGCATCTAATCTAGCGGCGGGAGTGACGCGATGCTGTAACTCTCTGTACTATGCGGTCCCCCCCCCCTTCAATGACATGTTTGCGGGCAGGTTTCCAGATTTGATGTGTCCACGTCGGCCCTCCTCCAATCCCGATGCCACTAGGTATCCTCTTTAGCAGCACGCACTCAAGTTACGGGGCAGTTTACAAGAAGCAGGGCCAACAATGCCTGCAGGTTTGCTGAAAGCTGCTCAGGCTTGGCAGCGAGGGCTGCTGAGGTGGTCCTTTCCTTTCTATTGGCTTAATGAGCCATGGTGAGGAGTGGAGCAGCCCACTGGAGTGGCGCAGAGGAACGTTTGGATGTTCTCAGACTGCAAATGTAGAGCAAAGAGAAGTTTGCCCATTTGGAATAAAACTAGCAGCTACAGCAATTTTTTCCATAACTCTATGCAAAATATTAGAAAGCGCTCTCAGTCGTACGCGTTGCAGAAGTGCACCACCGCAACTGTCCATCCATCCATCCATCATCTTCCGCTTATCCGAGGTCGGGTCGCGGGGGCAACAGCCTAAGTAGGGAAACCCAGACTTCCCTCTCCCCAGCCACTTCGTCTAGCTCTTCCCGGGGGATCCCGAGGCGTTCCCAGGCCAGCCGGGAGACATAGTCTTCCCAACGTGTCCTGGGTCTTCCCCGTGGCCTCCTACCGGTTGGACGTGCCCTAAACACCTCCCCAGGGAGGCGTTCGGGTGGCATCCTGACCAGATGCCCGAACCACCTCATCTGGCTCCTCTCGATGTGAAGGAGCAGCGGCTTTACTTTGAGTTCCTCCCGGATGGCAGAGCTTCTCACCCTATCTCTAAGGGAGAGCCCCGCCACACGGCGGAGGAAACTCATTTCGGCCGCTTGTACGCGTGATCTTATCCTTTCGGTCATGACCCAAAGCTCATGACCATAGGTGAGGATGGGAACGTAGATCGACCGGTAAATTGAGAGCTTTGCCTTCCGGCTCAGCTCCTTCTTCACCACAACGGATCGGTACAACGTCCGCATTACTGAAGACGCCGCACCGATCCGCCTGTCGATCTCACGATCCACTCTTCCCTCACTCGTGAACAAGACTCCTAGGTACTTGAACTCCTCCACTTGGGGCAGGGTCTCCTCCCCAACCCGGAGATGGCACTCCACCCTTTTCCGGGCGAGAACCTTGGACTCGGACTTGGAGGTGCTGATTCTCATTGCACCGCAACTGCAACCATGATAATAACAATAATGTCGCAGACTGCGGTAATCAACACCATTACAATCATATGAAGCAGCATTTTTGATACTTCTTCTACACTGGATCTAATTCACTATCATTAAAGACCTACTGAAACCCACTACTACCGACCACGCAGTCTGATAGTTTATACATCAATGATGAAATATTAACATTGCAACACATGCCAATACGGCCAGTTTAGTTTACTAAATTACAATTTTGAATTTCCTGCCGAGTTTCCTGTTGAAAACGTGGCAGAATGATGACGCATGTTTGTGACGTTATTGGTTGGAGGGGACATATTAGTCAGCACCACTTACGGCTAAAAGTCGTCTCTTTTCATCGCGCAATTACACAGTATTTTGGACATCTGTGTTGCTGAATCTTTTGCAATTTGTTCAATTAATAATGGAGAAGTCAAAGTAGAAAGATGGAGGTGGGAAGCTTTAGCCTTTAGCCACACAAACACACGGTGTTTCCTTGTTTGAAATTCCCAGGGGTGAAGCTTTACTATGGATCAGAGCGGTCAAGCGAACATGGTTCCCGACCACTTGTCAACCGGCAGGTTTCGGTGAGAAAATTGTGGTAAAAAGTCGCATCTAACCGGAGATCAGCAGAGCTTGTGCCGTCCATGCAGCTGCCTTGACTTCCCTCAGAGACTGGCGTCAACACACCCGTGGACACACCCCTCCGACTATCAGGTACTATTTAACTCACTAAAACACTAGCAACACAATAGAAAGATAAAGGATTTCCCAGAATTATCCTAGTAAATGTGTCTAAAAACATATGAATCGCTCCCAATGCAATCGCCTTTTTTTTTTTTTTTTCCTAGTCCTTCACTATCAATATCCTCAACCACGAATCTTTCATCCTCGCCTTAGATTAATGGGGAAATTGTCGCTTTCTCGGTCCGAATAGCTCTTGCTGCTGGAGGCTCCCATTATAAACAATGTGAGGACATGAGGAGCCCTCACACCGGTGACGATATCGTCTAATACTTCCGGTAAAGGCAGGGCTTTTTCTATTAGTGATCTAAAGTTGCGAACTTTATCATCGATGTTCTCTACTAATTCCTTTCAGCAAAAATATGGCAATATCGCGAAATGATCAAGTATGACACATAGAATGGACCTGCTATCCCCGTTTAAATAAGAAAATCTCATTTCAGTAGGCCTTTAAGTATACCTAATAAACATACCAAAGGTTATACAAATAGGACCCATTACCTCCCTGCTTGGCACTCAGCATCAAGGGATGGAATTGGGAGTTAAATCACCAAAATATATTCCCGGGTGCGGCCACCGCTGCTTCCCACTGCTCCCCTCCCAGGGAATCATTTGTTAGCAAATGATTCCCGGGCGTAGCCACCGCTGCTGCTCACAGCTTCCCTCACCCTCCTGAGGGTGAACAAGGGTGATGGGTCAAATGCAGAGAACAATTTCGCCACACCTAGTTTGTGTGTGTGACAATCATTGGTACTTTAACTTAACTTAAAGTGACCGGTGGCTCGCCAAGTGGCAGTGATGGGCAAGCTACTCGGAAAATGTTGTAAGCTAAGCTACAAGTTATTCTAGATTAAATATAGCTAATGCTACAGGTGAAGCTAGAAATATAGCTAAGCTACAGGTGAAGCATTTATATCTATGGGCCCACATGTATAATATCAATGTTAATGTAACAGAGTGTACAAATGGACCCAATAATGGTCCGTTACTATTAACTATCTGTCATTTAACTGGAGGACACCCTACAATGACCTCTAGTAAGTATTCATTTTGGTTTGCCTTTTCTTTGGACCACCCCGTATAATGTTATTCATTTTGTCTACCTACAGTACAAAAAACAGCATCTATCTATATACTGACAAAAAAAAACAAAAACAAAAAAACAATGTGCTGGTAATGTTTATGTGCATTACAACTTTTCATAAACTCACCTTAATGTGTGTTCTTTAAATTTTTGATCCACGTCTTGGATGAAGAGAGCCGTTGTGATTTTGGTTTATAGAGTAAACAACAAAAAAACAAGGTTTTGCATACATTTGTCTAAATATGGCTGAGGAAACGCATTATTGTGGGTTTTCCCGCTTGTCGTCTTCATCACTAGAAGAGAAATCTAATATACGGGAGAGAATTCCTCTGCCATTTTCAACCCTTTTTTTGGGGGAGTTGTCAGCTTGAAGCATCCGTCTGTCTCTGACTCAGTCGTTATGTGACATGACTGCGGAACTGTTATGATTTTGCTTACTCATTTCGATGACTTGCCTTATCTTGCCTCTGATTGGCCTGTCTTAATCTTAGCCATTTGTGAGTCATCATACAAACACCAATCGATCATCATGGATTTTTTTCCGTATGCATGTATGGTCACACTCATCCAGGTCATTGTATTTTCTCCCTATTTTTTTTTTGGCCGGGATTCGCAGTTCCTTTTCTCTCTTTGTAGCTTGTAGCTTTGATGAAAGCTACCTAGCTTCATGTGTATAAAATTAGCTAAACTACAATAAAAGCTACTCGTTAAACAGTAGCTAAGCTACTGGAAAATGTAGTTAAATGGGTTGTACTTGTATAGCGCTTTTCTACCTTCAAGGTACTCAAAGCGCTTTGACACTACTTCCACATTTACCCATTCACACACACATTCACACACTGATGGAGGGAGCTGCCATGCAAGGCGCCAACCAGTACCCATCAGGAGCAAGGGTGAAGTGTCTTGCTCAGGACACAACGGACGTGACGAGGTTGGTACTAGGTGGGATTTGAACCAGGGACCCTCGGGTTGCGCACGGCCACTCTTCCACTGTGCCACGCCGTCCCTTAAGCTATGTAGCTTAGCTACATGTAGCTTGTTACTGCCAATCACTGCCAAGCGGTCATCTCAATGTTACAATGACAACGGACACCTTAAATGCATCAATTTAACTCATAAAATGAGCTGGCGACTTTTCCAGGGTGTACGGCGCCTTCCACCCGAATGCAGCTGAGTTAGGCTCCAGCACCCCCCACAACCCCAAAAAGGTACAAGCGGTAGGAAATGGATGGATGGACTATAAAGACATTTGCAACTAGTTTTTTTTTAAGTTTAAATGATTTTAAAAGCGCCAGTTTGTGCTGTAATATAGTACAGTACTGTATATGTTTAAATGTCCTTACTGTGTATATAATTGAAAAGTGTTTATGTTGTGTAAAGGAAATTTCATATTTTTAGGAAGCTCATCTTGTATTTGAGATTATTCATAGGGTTAGGCGCAATAAGTGCTCAACTTCAGCCTAAACCCTGTCGGTCTGTAACGTTGTTAGTTTATGAATGAACAACTGTTTTTTTATGTAAAACTCTTTGATTATTTTGTTGACCACTGACCCAAAAAAATAATACACTAAAATAATCCATATTTTTGGATGATTGTTGTTTATTTATAGTGTCATAAATACTAAATATTAAATATTAAAAACATAACAATAACCCTTATAATATGTGTAGATATACTTCATTGACAATAATCAAAGAAACACAATATCATACTAAATAATAATAACAATAATAAGAGTGCTTACGCCAATAATAATAACAATATTAATGTCAGGCTTTCCCCTGACAGTTTGTGTTTTAGTTTTTTTCCTCTGCATTTGTCTTTGTTTCCTCTGTGTTTAGTATTTCCTATTTTTAGTTCCTGTCAGCGCTCTTATTTTGTTGGTTTCCTGTGTTTCTCCCTGGGCGCTTCTTTCCCTCAGCTCTGGCTGATTAGCACCTGGCCACACCTCTTGTCAATCAGCCCGCTTCTATTTGAGTCTGTTTTTGTCCTCCAGTCATTGCTGGATTATTGTCGCTCTTGTGCCGTTGCTACCTGCCGTGTCGTGGATTGTCGATGTCACTTCTTGTCGCTCTTGTCGTATCTTTGCAGTGTAGCGGTAAGCTATATTTCGTTAGCTATTTGTAGCTTGCTGGCTTTTGTTCCCTGCTTCCAGTTTTCTTTGTTCTTAGCCTAGTTTGTTATCCGCCCACGTGCGCGCTTTCTGTTTGTACCCTTTGTTTGATTTTGTTCTAATATTTTATATTAAATCATGTTTTCCTATCCAATGCCTGCCTCCATCTCTGCATTTTGGGGTTCGTCAGAAACAAATTTTGACAATTAAAATTAATTTAAAAAACACAATTTAAATGAATAAACAATAATATAACATATTATTGTTGTAGTAAACATACATAATAATCATAAGAATTAAAACTATAATAATCATGATGAAAATAATCATCATAATAAGCTATTATCATATACTACAATATTTGTATTAATTGTCTTAATTGTCCAGATAAGGTTAATCAAGTATATCCATAAATTATTGACAATAATGATAATACAAATTTGAAAAATGCACTCGATTAATCTATTTAGAAAAAAAATAGACAATACATATATACAGTATGTTACAAACAATACATAATACAAATACAAATGTTGATAATAATAACAATAATAATAATAATCACAAAAATGATCATACTAATAATAACCATAATCATATTTTAAATTTAGGCTTGGATTTTGTCAAAAGAAACATACATCAGGGAATTATAATAACCAGAAGAGCTCGGAGAAAATGCTGACTACGAGATTTACAACACACTTTTGCAGGTTTTGTTCGGACTCACACACTGTTGGACGAAAAAGAATCCCTTCAGTTCCCATCGTGATAGAGTTCATTGAAAGGAAGACCCCACACCGAGACTCGTAGAAATGGGAGTCCGCTGAAAATATGTGACATAATCACATTAGTGTCTTGGAGAACACAAAGCTCATAGTCAACTTCCTTTGATCAAGGCACATCTGGAAGGGCAGGGGACTTGAAACATGCTCGCCCCCTCCTCACACACCCCCATTCTCAAATGAAAACAAGCTGTTTCACTCCGCTCGCAGGCCAACGCCGGACAAGAACTTTGACACAATAATGGATGGCCCCGGCAGCCACACAGCTCCATGTGAAAAAGGAGAGAAGATCTTGAATACGCTGCGGAATAACGCCCACTGCTTTCCCAGTGCGATTGAACTCTGACCTGCAAATCTGAACATCCAAAGCTACATTTCTTATGCTGACAGTGGGAGTATGACGCTGAGGTAGTCCAACTGTTTTGGATGGATCACATCTTATCTAAGTAAAATGATCTAGAATATATAGTTTAAGGACATGGATCAGGGAAATTCAGCTAAATTGTTTTTGGGGTTTATATTTCCAGAAAGCGAAATAATTCACCACTATTTTATATAAGGACATGGATCAGGGAAATTCAGCTAAATTGTTTTTGGGGTTCATATTTCCAGAAAGCGAAATAATTCACCATTATTTTATATATTCTGAAGAACCTGAAATTTGATTTTGGTCCATTTATTTTGTCAGATTTACAAGGGCGCTGTATTATTTTTATGGACACTGCAAAATAACTCACACTTTTTTTTTAAAGAACCTGCTGTAAAAACGAGTCTCCCAGCGTTTTTTGAAATGAAGAGTTGAACAGCTCAAATGATGAAAAAGAGAGGACCTAAAACGCAACCTTGAGGAACACCACTAGTATAGAGATGTAGAGCAAATGCCTACTGACTGCCTCTGAAGTAAACAAGTTACAGCAACACTTAAGGTACATAAACCACATAACGGAATAAAAAGTGTCACTGCTAGAGATGCGCGGTTTGCGGTCTCATCCGCGGAGTCCGCGGGTAAACCGCGGGTCGGCGGTTGACATGACGAAAAAATAGATCTTATTAGATTCGGGCGGGTGGCGGTTGATCCATCCGGAGACATTTGATACACATGGTCCAGGGATCCGTATCCTTTGCCATTCAAAGAGCCATTTAAGACCCATGTCACAAAAAGAAGCAGTCTACAGGAGACCCTATTATTCTCTTGAATGACTGCCGGCAGTCACCCAGATATTAAATATTAGTGCGTGCTAAGAAGCCATTGACTTTATCGCCCTCTACAACATGTACGATCTGCTTGTCAGTCCAGCATCATATTGAGTATGGCTTCCGCAGTAACACGCACACGACTGCAAGGCATACTGGGTGACGCAGAGTTCACTATTGGTTGTGATATAAACAATTTTGACACTCTCAGTAATATGCGCCACGCTTTGAAGCCACACCAATTAAGAACGACAAACACATTTCGGGAGAACATCCTCACAGTAACACAACATAAACGCAACACAACAAAAACCCATAATCCTTTGTATTCATGACACCCCTGACTATTTTATACACCCCAAACCCCGCCACCCCCCCCCCGTGCGTCGGTAAGGTGGGCGGGGTTGAGGGCGCGGGGGTGTAAAATATATTCAAGTGTCATGAATACAAAGGATTATGGGTATTAGTTGTGTTGCGTTTATGTTGTGTTACTGTGAGGATGTTCTCCCAAAATGTGTTTGTCAATCTTGTATTGTGTGGCTTCATAGCATGGCGCATATTAGTAAGTGTTAAAGTTGTTTATATCAAAACCACCAGTGTACTCTGTATCACCCAGTATGCCTTTCAATCTCATACATGTGATTGCGAAAGCTGCACACAACATTTTGCTGGACCAACAGTCGGTTCGTACATGTTGTTGAAGGTGTCAAAAGCAATGACTTCACAGCACGCCCTTATTCTTGTCATCAGGATGAACACTATTGTATAGTCGCGAGAACATTGGCGGCTCCAATTGACTACGTTTCTCTATAAGACAGTTTTAAATAGCTCTGTGAGTGGTAAAGGTGGCCAACCTCTGTGGTAGTTCGGCGGGCGGGTACGGTCCTGATAAAATGTTGGTTCGGGTGGATGACGATTTTGATGACGCGGATGCGGATGATATAATTGCCTATCCGTGCATCTCTAGTCACTGCCAATAAGAGGAGGACTTCGGCCCATTCTACTTCAAGATGGGTAAGGGTATCCAGGGTAAATCCCGCCTAACCTTATCCACACACACACACAATGGTTGTTTAAGCCTCCCTCCGTCCGCCGGCGCAATGCATGCGCAGAAAATGCGCACCTCATAGTCACCTCCAGTGTTGCTTTGTGTGCAAGTTCTTAAATTAAATGTATCTTATCTGAACAATATCCAGTGTTGTGGTATTTCAATTAACTGGAATCCAGTGCGCTGTGGGGCCTTATTGTAGTGAATCACACCTGAGCCATCATACGTTAATCAAACCTTTAATAAACACGTGAAAGTAAACAATGTGGTAAAGAACATTTTACATCAATCAAATCAATCTAGGGATCTAGCTATCTGGTCATCAGGACACTCCTCACTCTTTTACCTTCACCTTCATTGTGCATTGGTTTTTGGTGATTTTGTATCCTCTGGACCTAGACGTTGAGTCTGTGACATACATGGCGGACAATAACTGATACTGTCTGCTTTGCCAGTCCAAATGCATTCGTTGTTTTCCATAGTCTTCCCTTGTCGACCAGGTACAAATTACAAAGCTCACGCTATCTTTTTTATCACATCCACGGGAGCCCGCATTCTCGCTGTCTCTCCTTTGACAAATGGACACAGTGTTTTGGTAAGACAAATCACAGTTGACCTGGACATTGGAAAGTTCTCTTGCCGTCCGAGAAGTGTTGTATCTGAAATAGCTGCAATCGCTTTCTCTTAAGGTAGTCATGTGTGATTTCCACAAGCGTCTGTACATGTAGAAGAATGAGAAACACAGGCATGTCTGGATGACCAGTTTTTATGAAGCTGGCTGTGGCGCGTTCTTTCTGATGTCACTTCCTGTGTGGGGCGCGGCCTTTCTGGCATCACTTCCTCTCCGAACTCAGATTGTAAACTATCGATGAGTCCATACAAAGCTAAGAGCCAGAGATTCAAGAAATACATGGCGCACTTCCATCCATCCATCCATCCATCTTCTTCCGATTATCCGAGGTCGGGTCGCGGGGGCAACAACCTAAGCAGGGAAACCCAGACTTCCCTTTTCCCAGCCATTTCGTCTAGGTCTCCACGGGGGATCCCGAGGCGTTCCCAGGCCAGCCGGGAGACATAGTCTTCCCAACGTGTCCTGGGTCTTTTCCGTGGCCTCCTACCGGTTGGACGTGCCCTAAACACCTCCCTAGGGAGGCGTTCGGGTGGCATCCTGACCAGATGCCCGAACCACCTCATCTGGCTCCTCTCGATGTGGAGGAGCAGCGGCTTTACTTTGAGCTCCTCCCGGATGGCAGAGCTTCTCACCCTATCTCTAAGGGAGAGCCCTGCCACACGGCGGAGGAAACTCATTTTGGCCGCTTGTATCCGTGATCTTATCTTTTCAGTCATGACCCAAAGCTCATGACCATAGGTGAGGATGGGAACGTGGATCGACCGGTAAATTGAGAGCTTTGCCTTCCGGCTCAGCTCCTTCTTCACCACAACGGATAGGTACAACGTCCGCATTACTGAAGACGCCGCACCGATCCGCCTGTCGATCTCACGATCCACTCTTCCCCCACTCGTGAACAAGACTCCTAGGTACTTGAACTCCTCCACTTGGGGGAAGGTCTCCTCCCCAACCCGGAGATGGCATTCCACCCTTTTCCGGGCGAGAACCATGGACTCGGACTTGGAGGTGCTGATTCTCATTCCGGTCGCTTCACACTCGGCTGCAAACCGATCCAGTGAGAGCTGAAGATCCCGGTCAGATGAAGCCATCAGGACCACATCATCTGCAAAAAGCAGAGACCTAATCCTGCGGTCACCAAACCGGAACCCCTCAACGCCTTGACTGCGCCTAGAAATTCTGTCCATAAAAGTTATGAACAGAATCGGTGACAAAGGACAGCCTTGGCGGAGTCCAACCCTCACTGGAAATGTGTTCGACTTACTGCCGGCAATGCGGACCAAGCTCTGGCACTGATCGTACAGAGAGCGGACCCCCACAATAAGACGGTCCGATACCCCATACTCTCTGAGCACTCCCCACAGGACTTCCCGAGGGACACGGTCGAATGCCTTCTCCAAGTCCACAAAGCACATGTAGACTGGTTGGGCAAACTCCCATGCACCCTCAACAAACCCTGCGGAGAGTATAGAGCTGGTCCACAGTTCCACGACCAGGACGAAAACCACACTGTTCCTCCTGAATCCGAGGTTCGACTATCCGGCGTAGCCTCCTCTCCAGTACACCTGAATAAACCTTACCGGGAAGGCTGAGGAGTGTGATCCCACGATAGTTGGAACACACCCTCCGGTCCCCCTTCTTAAAGAGAGGAACCACCACCCCGGTCTGCCAATCCAGAGGTACCGCCCCCGATGTCCACGCGATGCTGCAGAGTCTTGTCAACCAAGACAGCCCCACAGCATCCAGAGCTTTAAGGAACTCCGTGTTGTCCACCCCCGGGGCCTTGCCACCAAGGAGCTTTTTAACTACCTCAGCGACCTCCGTCCCAGAAATAGGAGAGTCCACCATAGATTTCCCAGGCACTGCTTCCTCATAGGAAGACGTGTTGGTGGGATTGAGGAGGTCTTCGAAGTATTCCTTCCACCTATCCACAACATCCGCAGTTGAGGTCAGCAGAACACCATCCGCACCATACACTGTGTTGATAGTGCACTGCTTCCCCTTCCTGAGGCGGCGGACGGTGGTCCAGAATCGCTTCGAAGCCGTACGGAAATCGTTTTCCATGGCTTCCCCGAACTCCTCCCATGTCCGACTTTTTGCCTCAGCGACCGCTGAAGCCGCACACCGCTTGGCCTGTCGGTACCTGTCCACTGCCTCCGGAGTCCTATGAGCCAAAAGGACCCGATAGGACTCCTTCTTCAGCTTGACGGCATCCCTCACCGCTGGTGTCCACCAAGGGGTTTTAGGATTGCCGCCCCGACAGGCACTAACTACCTTGCGGCCACAGCTCCTATCAGCCGCCTCGACAATAGAGGTGTGGAACATGGTCCACTCGGACTCAATGTCCAGCACCTCCCTCGTGACATGTTCGAAGTTCTTCCGGAGGTGGGAATTGAAACTTTCTCTGACAGGAGACGCTGCCAGACGTTCCCAGCAGACCCTCACAATGCGTTTGGGCCTGCCAGGTCGGTCCGGCATCCTCCCCCACCATCGCAGCCAACTCACCACCAGGTGGTGATCGGTAGAAAGCTCTGCCCCTCTCTTCACCCGAGTGTCCAAAACATGAGGCCGCAAAGCCGATGACACAACTACAAAGTCGATCATGGAACTGCGGCCTAGGGTGTCCTGGTGCCAAGTGCACATATGGACACCCTTATGTTTGAACATGATGTTTGTAATGGACAAATTGTGACGAACACAAAAGTCCAATAACAAAACACCACTCAGGTTCAGATCCGGGCGGCCATTCTTCCCAATCACGCCTCTCCAGGTTTCACTGTCATTGCCAACATGAGCGTTGAAGTCCCCCAGTAGGACAAGGGAATCACCCGGGGGAGCACTTTCCAGTACTCCATCGAGTGTACCCAAAAAGGGTGGGTACTCTGAACTGCTGTTTGGTGCGTAAGCACAAACAAAAGTCAGGACCCGTCCCCCCACCCAAAGGCGGAGGGAGGCTACCCTTTCGTCCACTGGGTTGAACTCCAACGTGCAGGCTTTAAGCCGGGGGGCAACCAAAATTGCCACCCCAGCCCGTCGCCTCTCACTGTCGGCAACGCCACAGTGGAAGAGGGTCCAGTCCCTCTCGAGAGAAGTGGTTCCAGAGCCCTTGCTGTGCGTCGAAGTGAGTCCGACTATATCCAGCCGGAACTTCTCCACTTCGCGCACTAACTCAGGCTCTTCCCCCCCCCAGTGAGGTGACGTTCCACGTCCCAAGAGCTAGCTTCTGTAGCCGAGGATCGGACTGCCAAGTGCCCTGCCTTCGGCTGCCGCCCAGCTCACATTGCACCCGACCTCTATGGCCCCTGCTATGGGTGGTGACCCCATTGGAGGGGTGACCCACGTTGCCTCTTCGGGCTGTGCCCGGCCGGGCCCCATGGGAACAGGCCCGACCACCAGGCGCTCGCCATCGTGCCCCACCTCCGGGCCTGGCTCCAGAGGGGGGCCCCGGTGACCCGCGTCCGGGCGAGGGAAATCTGGGTCCATGTTTTATCTTCTTCATAGAGGTCTTCGAGCTGCTCTTTGTTTGATCCCTCACCTAGAACCTTTTTGCCTTGGGAAACCCTACCAGGGGGCATAAAGCCCCCGGACAACATAGCTCCTAGGATCATTGCGACACGCAAACTCCTCTACCACGATAAGGTGGCAGCTCAGAGAGGAGGGCGCACTTACCCGTGTAAAAAAAAAAAAAACACGGCGCTCTTACCCGTGTAAAAAATTATTCAAGGAGGGGAACCTTAAACGATGATTTAGTTTGGCTGACAGGGGGCTTTTCTAAATAATTATTCATTTAAGGAGTTATCCGACTTAATGTAGATAAGGCCTTAAAGGGGTGCCTTGAAGGATGCTTCAGATATCCAAATCACAGTTTGGACTCCAGTGTTTGTTCATTTGCAAGGTTAAAATGTCAAAGCAAGGATCTACCACTGTGTTTGCAGTGGTGCATGTTCCTTTAAAAGGCTCGAAACGGCAAGTGATTTTGCAATGCATTGTGGGGTTGTGGTAGCCATGTTTGTTGGCCAAAGCTTTTGTCTACATTATTTTACTGTACCCACAGCAATGTGAGCGAGAGCAACAAACTGGATTAAAATTGATTGTACAGAATAAAATAAATCAAGGGATCGTACAAAGATAAACTGTACTCTGTTAAACGAAAAAATAAGTAAAATTGGTGGAATTGAGCCATATGAGCCCAATGGACTAGAAATTTGAGTAAGATACCGCCATTATCGAAGCCAAACTTGTCTATATCTCGTCAACAGAGTCCGTTTTTATTCCAGTGAAACATTTCAGAATGGCAAAAGTCTACTCGGGCTCATTGTCCTCCATTCAAATTGTCAATAATCTATGTCTTTCATCTCTTATGTGTGTCTGAAATGGGGTCAGGGTGCCCAGCCTCATTTCATAAGCAGGTTTCCCTTAAAAAACAACCCCATTATTACTTTTAAATACTTTGACGACTGCGCTACAGCTCCCAAAAAATAATGCTCATTCATTTTTGTGCTTACCCAAGACTAAAAGTTAACCGACAACGAGTTTTTTTTTTGACAAAATACTTTTCGCTATTTGCAGCCTATATGCTACATGTAAAAATACATGCTTTAATTCAAACATACCAGTCTGAAAATGCTGTGAACACACCGACATGTACCAGGTGATGGCTTTAACAGTCATGTTTGATGGTCTCACGGCAGCAATCCAGGCTAATAGCCAACTCTTTATTAGCTTATTACAAAGGTAACTCAAATTCCTTGGCTTTGCTTTCTTGCTGGAAATGAGAAAAGTCTCACCGAATATTTTTTTTTTTTTTTTTGTGGCAGTTAATGATGTTGCGGGTTTGCGCCTTATTTTGAACTTGATCTAATTTTAAACGTGTATTGGATTTCTGACATCTACAGTCCAGAAATAACATTAAACACATGTCAAATGTTCTTTTTTTCTCCCCCAAACAAGTAACCCAAAATTTAGACAACCCCCCGCCAACCAAAAAAAGTAGTCAAATATTGAGACAAAGCCACAGACAACTGCAGCCTTGAATGTCCTCAACACGGTGAAACAATACCCAACATCAGACAAAAGGCTCACCAATTATCTACCTTTCAATTACTTTTCAATCGAGGGTAAATTTGAGATCAGTCTTTTACATATTTTAGGACACCACCCAATACTTCCTGAAATTTCACAAAACAACCGTTCAATGCCAGGCTAATTTTCTCAAATTTAAGGACAAGAATATTTCTGATCCAGCAGGTGTGGCAGGGAGGCGCTGCAGCCTTCCAATTTAGCACAGTGAGTCTTCTAGCTGACAAAGTAGCAAATACTACCAAGTTGTTTTTGGATTTGCTAAAAGAAGATGACAGAGGGATTACCCTGAATAGTCCGCTTAGAGGATTTGGATGGATCTTTTACCAATTACCAAAGAAATAATTAAACATTTCAATCCAATAACTGCAAAGGGAAGAGCAAAGCCAAAACATATGCTGAGTTTCCTCTTAACATATTTGTATGTGTCGTTTTTTTGATTACCGCGACACCTAGAAAATAAGATTTTGACAATCTTTACTTGAAAACAAATTTAAGTAATATAATATATTGTAGCTCCCCAAAAAAATCTTTAAGTCTGACGCTATTTTTAACTTTTATTACCAATCTTACAACAAACGGCACAATCCCAACAGGATTTACCTCCGTTGCAATCACTTTCGTCTCACGAGTCCACACTTCTCTGGACACACAACAACCTTTCTTCATTCTCTGCCAATCACCTTTCAGGCACGGACGTGTGTTTGTAAATAAGCGACGAATTGACATCAAATCCAAACCGCACAAACATAAAATATTAACATTAGCTGGTCATTACAGTAGGATTTAATATATCTAGCCTATTAATTGTGCAATAGTGAAAACTGATGTACCAAAAACTTCACCGCCGGATATAATACTTAGATCACCGAAAACAGAGCAACCGAAACCGGATGTAAAAAAAACGCACGCCATTGCCTGGAGGGTTGTCAGCATGTCTGGGATGTGAACGGGATTTTATATTGCAGATATACCCACAGACAAAATGTGCAAATATTACCCCAAATACATTTTATAATAACACCAGAAGAAGATGTTAGAAATGTTGTTAGTTGTTTTTGATCCAAACACTTGAAACAAATCTCAACAAAGTAGATTGTACAAAAAGCAGCCACAATTGAAAATATGGCAAAACAATAAGGAATATATGTTAATGCTAATTCATAATGACAGATTTGTATAAAATGTGTGCATACTTTTTTGAACCTTTTTAAAGAAAACCATAACATCATAGCAAATTATGCAGTTTACTCGACAGCATCATAACCACGCCCCCACCGCCAAAGGTATTTTGGTGGATTAGGGAAAATCCTGATATGCATTAAGTTAGCTGGACTTTTTAAACTTGTTAAAGAACAGGAAAACACTTAAGCACAGAGCCTTGCATTCAAGCTATTTAGAGGCCCCCAAGACCCACAATGCATTGCATTTACTATGTCACTCTTTCAAACCCAAAACAACCTGAGCATTCAAACGTTTTTATGAATTTGCTGCAAAAATGTTTGTCCTGAACTCTGCAGGTATACATTCCGGGTCGGATTAGGCCACCGGGGCACCAGTTGAATAGCCCTGGCATAGATTATTGGGAGTTAGTGTAATGGTACACACCAAGTTGCCAGAAAGTCCCCTGCTGAGAACACATCATGGTGGTGACAGTCATTATAAATAACACTGTGCTTTGTAAATATGAACGCACGTTAATATTTTCCATAGGTCCTCCTCCATACCCCTAATGCCCACGTTTTGTCTTCTCCCTATCCACCAGGAACAAAGACTGGTTTCTGTTTCTGCTCTCAGCCTGCTGTGAGAGTAAAGGCCTGGCCAGCCCATTAACACCCACCTCCGCATGTTCCATTCCAACACTGGGAGCTAATTACAAACACTGGCCAGCCCTGAAAACCTCTTCCAGGTTTTCAGAAATGAAGCGGGAATAGAAAAGAAAGAGCAAGAAAATGAAAGTGAGAGCGAGACGCCGGAGTGAGGGCGGAAGACAAAAAGACAGAGGCTTGTTGCAGGGAGGAGGAGGCGCATGTACGCTCGAGGCTGAAGGGTGAGGGGCTAATGAACCCACGGACACGTCCCCTGCACAAATAGTTGTTCACTATATGCACAGCTACTCAAGCAAGATGGGGTTTAAAAAAATGTTCTGCCTTTGTCCCTCGCGGAATTCCAAGAGCACCGCCGCCCAAAGGTGTGGCGGGTGTTTTATTCTCCTTTCTCTTCTCAGCACCCTTTCAACGTCGAGTGTGGCGTGGAGTGGGAAGTGTGTGCCGAGGAGCAGCCATGACCCCAATGTAAGGCTTCTCAGAACTCTATGAGTTTGAAGGCGCATACGTGTAAATTAGATGGACATTTTTTGATTTTCTTACATGTTACAAGAGTTCATACTAGGATTGTACGGTATACCGGTATTAGTATAGTACCGCAATACTAATTAATCATATTCGGTACTATACCGCCTCTAAAAAATACCGGCCTCCCACCCCCCGGTCGTCGTCAGGTCGTGACATTGCTGGTTTACGAGCAGAGGAGCATGTTTGGCAGCGCACAATCCCAGAGTACTTACAAGCAGACACAGTGTGTGGACAGAAAAGGGAGAATGGACGCATTTTGGCTTAAAAACTAACAATAAAGATGAAACTTTAACACTGGAACACCCTCAGAAAGAGGTGCTTTAAAGGCCTACTGAAACCCACTACTACCGACCACGCAGTCTGACAGTTTATATATCAATGATGAAATATTAACATTGCAACACTTGCCAATACGGCCTTTTTAATTTACTAAATTGCAATTTTAAATTTCGCGCGAAGTATCCTGTTGAAAACATCGCGGTATGATGACCGTGCGGGTGACGTCACCGGTTGTAGCGGACATTTTTTTCCAGCCCGATCCAAGCAATAGTAGTCTGCTTTAATCGCATAATTACACAGTATTCTGGACATCTGTGTTGCTGAATCTTTTGCAAGTTGTTTATTAATAATGGAGAAGTCAAAGAAGAAGGATGTAGGTGGGAAGCGGTGCACTGCAGCTGCCTTTAGCAACACAAACACAGCCGGTGTTTCCTTGTTTACATTCCCGAAGGATGTTCTCGACCACATGTCAACCGGCAGGTTTTGGTGAGAAAATTGTGGTATATAAGTCGGCTCTTACCGTAGACATGAGCGGAGCTTGCTTCCTCCTGCAGCTGCGTGGCTTCCTTCAGAGACACTGGTGGTCAACACACCCGTGGCCACACCCCTCCGACTTTCAGGTACCATATAATCTCACTAAAACACTAGTAACACAATAAGCAGATAAGGGATTTTCCAGAAGTATCCTAGTGAATGTGTCTAATAACATCTGATTCGCTCCCACTGCCCTCGCCTTTTTTTTTTCTTCTAGTCCTTCACTCTCATTATCCTAATCCACAAATCTTTCATCTTCGCTCAAATTAATGGGGAAAGCGGCTAAAGTCCAGCCGCAGTCGGCAGTGTTTTAGCTACTTCTAAATCACTAATCCTCACCTTCATGGCGACACATAAACTACGTTTCTTACAAATATCATTCCTGCAGGACGAGGAATAGCTAGACATGATTCACTACACACCGTAGCGCACCGGCGTCAAAATGTAAATAAATGCCATTGGTGGATCTACATCTTATATCCACTGTGATGACACCAAATACAGGAGCGTATCCCGTCGATACTACTATGATTACATCAATATTTTTTTGCATCATAACATCTTTAGTTTCGTTTTTTTTACTAATATTATATTTATAAACTCAAGAAATATGTCCCTGGACACATGAGGACTTTGAATATGACAAATGTATGATCCTGTAACTACTCGGTATCGGATTGATACCCAAATTTGTGGTATCATCCAAAATTAATTTACAGTATCCAAACAAAAGAAAAATAATGGATTATTACATTTTAACGGAAATGTAGATAGAACATGTTAAAACAGAAAATAACCAGATATTAACTGTAAATTAACAAGTAGATTAACAAATCATTTGCTACCACTTGTTCTTAATAATGTTGACAAACTATATATAAATGACACAATATGTTACTGTAAATGTCAGCAGACTAATTAGGAGCCTTTGTTTGTTTACTTACCACTAAAAGACATGTTGTCTTGTATGTTCACTATTTTATTTAGGGACAAACTTGCAATAAAAAACATATGTTTATCGTACCATAAGATTTTTTGTTAAAATAAAGCCAATAATGCAATTTTGTGTGGTGCCCTATATTTAGAAAAGTATCGAAAAGTACCGAAAAGTATCAAAATAAATTTTGGTACCAAAATAATGGTATCGGGACAACACTAGTTCATACAAAGGGGTGCCTGACAGTTTGTGGTCAGTATCCGTCCACTTCCATGAAAAAGTATGTGATCTGTTCATGCCAATTGATGCCTTTCAAAGCCGATCACAAAAGCCGATCCCCTCTGGTTGGCTTTATTTTTGGTTCCAATGCTGACAAGGGCAGGTACCAGTTAACTGTGTATGTCCATACAAAGTGTGGAGCTGCTCCTCTCAGTCAACAGTCATCTCCATTCTGGCAAATAAACTACATTTCTTACATGTATTATTATCACTGGAGGACTGGAGGCTAAATATGTCACACACGCAGAAAAAGACAGGAAGGCATGCTAATTGTTAAGATTGCTGCTAGGATAGCTGGAAACAACAGAATAAATAAAGTGCTTAGTAAACTACAGGGTGACGCCCAGATTGCCAAGATACCTATGGCTGTAGAGGGTGGTCAAAGGGGCGTGGCCATCATGACATCATCACATAATTTGCATAATTTGTTATGATGCATATACTTTCTTTAAAAAGACTAAACAACTGTATATATACATTTTAAAAAATATATATGTTATCATCAAACAGTATTAAAATGTATGTTTTCTTGTGTCGTTTTGTTCAATTTTCTTCTATACTCCATCTATCCATTTTCTACCGCTTGTCCCTTACAGGGTCGCGAGGGGTGCTGGAGCCTTCCTCAGCTGCACACGGGCGGAAGGTGTTGTACACCCTGGACAAGTTGCCACCTGTTATTGCTTATTGTACATTGTAATTTGTTGAGAATTGTTCAAGTTTCTTCAAACTTTTAGGATAGACGCTAGATTTGTTGCCAACCGTTGCATTTTTTTTTTAAGACAAAAATAAAAAAATCCAACAAAGTACATTGTTCAATAAGTAGCAACAATATAAAAATTGACAAAAAACATAATTATGTAAGAAAAAAGCACAAAGACGGGAAGTGCGGGCACGTGATGGAGTGAAGCTCGGTGTATTTTCTCGCGTCACTTCACTTGTGTAGGCGATGACGTTTTGTCCCATTCCCCTGTGTACCTTCCCGCAAGGGTTGCGTGCACCTCCCAAAAATCCTTAGTTTGCGTCACCGGCACCGACGCGGAGATGTGATTGGTCACTTTTTGCCCAGGAGGGTCCCTGAACCCAGGCGAGCAGATTTCGTGCTCGAAATATATACACATTTTTGTATAAAGAAAAACAGTGATGAAACATTTGAATGAAAACCAAAATTGTGTGTCTGTATAACATATTGGTGCGCTCTAGTAATTATTTCGGAATGTGTCGTTTTTTAGCTTATTATGTTGTTGTTGAGTCCTGAAGACGTCACAAAGGTCGACACGCTTTTTAACTTTTATTGCCAATCTTGCGCTATCAACAGGTCCTCCTCTGTGGCTCATTCAGAAGTTTTACAGTCCATTTTCACAAAGGTATTTTCCTCTAGTTATTTAAGTAAAATGTCCATTAAAAGTAAACTGATGATTCTGAATGTAGTAGTGCAGACAAAGATGTTAAGGCAGTAAACAAAAGGAAATACAGTAGCTTGTCAATGACAGCTGCGGTTGGCCCTTCTTGAGACACTGCCCCTTAGTGTTGTAAAAAAATAATTACAAGTCTAGCAACACCCCCACAGAAGAACTATAAACCAAACAAGATGCGGTCAGAGAGGACGCAAGCTATGTGATGCGAGAGTACATTACAGCCTTAAAGGGGAACTACACTTTTTTGGGAATTTTGCCTGTCGTTCACAATCATTATGAAAGATTTGACGACTGATTTGTGCTTTTTAATGCATTTTAGCTCGTAAATAAATGTAAATCAAAGTTTTGTTATAGTGGAGCCAATTGGAGGTCCTCTATTTCAACCATGAACTCCAAAAAACAAAACACTCAAAAAGCGCCAACAATACTCCGTTTATATTTGGTTACTTGAATATTAACAAGTATTAGTGATATTATCATAAGCGCTAAAGCAAACAAACTATTCATAGCGGCACCGTGATCACTACCGTGTGTCCTTATGTTTAAATCAAGTGGTCAGCTGTTTCCTCGCTTCCCTGCTCCCTGGAAGTCTATTGTATATCATAAATCATGCCTCTCACCTGGACAGAAGAAGGCTGAGGATGAATTCCGACAATTTGATACACTTTGACCGCCAATTTAGACCCGACAATAGCAAGAACGACACGAAAAGACACTTTGTTCCACTCCCTTTTCACCATGAGGATTATGAGACAGTCTTCATCTAAACTGTAGTATATGAACATCCTTGTAGTCAGCATCCTAATGACAGCAGACATTGTAAAGAGAATGATTTTTTATTATATTTGTCAGCATTCATAAAATTAGCAGTGAATAATAATCATCCAGTAATGTCAAAAAAAATTCTAAATTAATGTGCTTAAAATAATCAAAATACGTAAATAATAAAAATATATTTCAATTGGGCCAGTTACTACATTACAAATATACTTACATCATGCATATAAAACAGGGGAGTCAAACGTAAGGCCCACGGGCCGGATCAGGCCCGCAAACAGGTTTTATGCGGCCCGCGAGACGATTTTGGTTAAGTATAAAAAGTAGCTGACATTTTTTAATGAAAAACTACTCTTCTAAATGTGTCCACTGGATGTCGCAATAGCAATTGTTTGTATACCCTGCTGCAGGAGTGCGCATGACATCAGAGAGGGCGGAGCTAGAGGACTGGGGAAACATTATCTCGGAGCAAAAAAAATATGCTGAAATAACATGTATCCCCTTCTAACTTCATGTGTGATTCATGAAATTCACAGGTTTTGTTGTAGATGATGCTACATATGTGCAGAATAAACCACATGATGGAAGTGCATCAGTTGAAGAAAATGTATAAATTACATTAATAACATCCTGTAATTTGATTTTTATATTTACTATTTATTACATCTTCTGATAGATTAAAATTTTACACCAAGAAGATCATTTTAAAATCCTGCCAGACTCAAACCTATTTGACTGTATTTGTATTGTACCATATGTCCCCGCAAGAAATATTAGTTCAAAGAACTCCGGCTTATCAGTGATTCCCAGAGCCCAAAAAAAGTCTACAAGCTATAGAGCGTTTTCTATTCGAGCTCTAGTACTCTGGAATGCCCTCTCAGTAACAGTTAGAGATGCTACCTCAGTAGAGGCATTTAAGTCCAATCTTAAAACTCATTTGTACACTCGGGCCTTTAAATAGAACCCCCTTTAGGACCAGTTGATCTGCGGTTTCTTTTCTTTTCTGTTCTGCCCCCCTCTCCCTCGTGGAAGAGGGGTTGGGGAGGGCAAATGTTCGGTGGCCATGGATGAAGTGCTGGCTGTCCAGAGTCGGGACCCAGGGTAGACCGCTCGCCTGTGCATCAGTTGGGGACATTTCTGCGCTGCTGACCTGTCTCCCCTTGGGATGGTCCCCTGCTGGCTCCACTATGGACTGGACTATCACTATTATGTTAAATCAATAATGGACTGGACTTTCACAATATTATGCTAGATCCACTCAACGTCCATTGGGTGCACATCTGCGGTCCTCTCCAAGGTTTCTCAATGTTTTCAGTTTTTCCTTGCCCTGATGTGGGATCTGAACCGAGGATGTTGTTGTGGCTTGTGCAGCCCTTTGAGACACTTGTGATTTAGGGCTATATGAATATCAATCCAATCCAATCCACTTTATTTATATAGCACATTTAAACAACAACATGTTTCCAAAGTGCTGCACAACAATATTAAAAACAACATTTAAATACTATCCTGAGCTCCACCAATTACTGAATAAAAACAAAAAATAAAAATAAATACAAATAAAACCAATATAAAATAATATAAAATAAAAAAATATATGTTATAATATATAATAAATAAACATTGATTGAGTGATTGATTGATTGACTGACTGATGAACATTATCACATCATTTATTCAGAAATTATAAATCCTGACAAAAGAAGAAAGACTACTAAGAACAGCAACATGTTAGTGTAAAAAAACACCCAAAAACCCATTCTGTTTTGTATGTTTTCAGATTGTGCTTGTTCTATTTTTAAACAAAGAAAACAATCTGAAGTTGTCTTTGTTTTTAAGTTATCATGAAATGATTTTACCAGTCCGGCCCACTTGGGAATAGACTTTCCTCTATGTGGCCCCTGAGCTAAAATGAGTTTGAGACCCCTGCTATAAAACCTCAGTGCTAATACATTTTAAGAAGCTGACTTTTGATCACATCTATTCAATATTTAGAATGCGTTAAAAACGTATTTCATAATGATTGTAAATGAAAAAAAAGTAGAGTTCCCTTTTAAGTGTTGCAAATGAGCCGGTTGTTAGTGTAAATTGACAATAAAAGTTCAAAGGAGCGGCATAATTTGTGTGACTTTTTTTGGGGGCCACAATACATTATACATAAAAAAAATAACAACACATTCTCAAGGTGTGACAACTTTTGTTTTGCTGTGGTCAGGGATGGCCTGTAGTATACAAGTAGTAGAAAATAAGCAGGCAGAGTATTAAAGTGTAGTAACAAACATCTTACATGTCTCTCTGTCCTGGCTGCTCAATACAATATGACCAAGACTACAAAGTTACCATCATTTCAAGAAAGGAAAAAGAAAAGCCATTTTGTTATTATTTAGGATATTTTATTTATTTTTCACACAAAGGAGATCTCCCTGTGAATGTTCAAACGTTAATTAAACATTGCCTTTGCAGAGTGACAGTTTGACTCTGAAACTGACTATTTCTATTTGTAACTTTTTTTTTTGTTTAAAATATGAACAATGGAAAAAAAAAAGTTAATATGTTTAAAATATTGGGCTTCACGGTGGAAGAGGGGTTAGTGCGTCTGCCTCACAATACGAAGGTCCTGCAGTCCTGGGTTCAAATCCAGGCTCAGGATCTTTCTGTGTGGAGTTTGCATGTCCTCCCCGTGAATGCGTGGGTTCCCTCCGGGTACTCCGGCTTCCTCCCACTTCCAAAGACATGCACCTGGGGATAGGTTGATTGGCAACACTAAATTGGCCCTAGTGTTTGAATGTGAGTGTGAATGTTGTCTGTCTATTTGTGTTGGCCCTGCGATGAGGTGGCGACTTGTCCAGGGTGTACCCCGCCTTCCGCCCGATTGTAGCTGAGATAGGCGCCAGCGCCCCCCGCGACCCCAAAAGGGAATAAGCGGTAGAAAATGGATGGATGGATGTTTAAAATATGAATAATGTGGGCAGAACGGTGATATAGGGGTTAGTGCGTATGCCTCACAATACGAAGGTCCAGTGTAGTCCTGAGTTCAGTCCCCAGCTTGGGATCTTGCAGTATGGAGTTTGCATGTTCTCCACGTGAATGCGTGGGTTCCCTCCGGGTAATCCGGCTCAGCTCCCACTTCCAAAGACATGCACCTGGGGATAGGTTGATTGGCAACACTGAATTGGCCCTAGTGTGTAAATGTGAGTGTGAATGTTGTCTGTCTATCTGTGTTGGCCCTGCGATGAGTAGGGTTGGGTACCTTTTGAATTCGAACGATTCCGATTCCGATTCTTTGTTTCGATTCAGATTCCTGACGATTCTCGATTCTGATTCTTCTTGTACCATGTGAATGTGTTTGCCAGGTAGTCCCTGGAAGGTGATACGTATTTTGGGTTGAGAGTTTTAACCATATCCCTGCAAACATAAACAAACATGTAATGTTGCTGTTACTGTTTAGCCCACTATCAATTAGCTTAGCTCTAACGTTATTGCTTAACTAACTTAAATGTTGGAGATTCCACCTCTGAAAAGGGATACCGTCTTTTGACTATGTGTGCAGTGACCTTTCTGTGGCACTCTTCCGTCTGTGGCACCAACATCTTCCCCATTGCAGCTACGGTGAACGGAGTACGCTGAGCACATCGCGGAGCCTGGCTAGCAGGTTGTAAATTGTCTATGAAAAAATACGCGGGCTAATTTGTTAGCTGCCTCAACGTTGGCGAAAAACACATTATTTATTGCATATATATTGTTTTATTTACCGGATTCGGACTGTAGGGCAGTCACCGAGGTGCCAGGCTGGGCGCCGGAGCCAGAGCCAGAGGAAGAGGCAGAGGAGGATGTTCGGCGCAGCGCGTCGAAGACGGGACATTTGTACTCCATGAACTCGGAGGTGCTTCATCATGTTCGACGTGCACCCTCCTAAGCATGAAACAGTCCTGTCGCACATGTTACATTTTGCCGATATTTCATTTTTTTTAGTAAAATAAAGCCACACTTTCGACCGCCGACGCCCGCTATCCATGCTTGACTGACTCGCTCGGCTACATAGGCTCGGCTATGCTAACACTTCCGGCGGTGGGCACTTCTTCATTGGTGTTCAGCGGCTTCTTCTTCCGATCGGCGGACTTATTCTTTTTTTCCGGTCGGCGGACTGGGTATCGAAACTAGGAATCGAAATTTAAACTTTTGAACGATTCCGGGAGAATCGGAAAGTTAGTCCCGGTTCCAATCCATACTCGATACTCTATACCATGGGTGTCAAACTCTGGCCCGCGGGCCAAATTTGGCCCGTCGTGTAATTTAATTTGGCCCTTAAGGCAATATCAAATTAACATTATAGCTGGCCCGCCGTTATTACACAGTAGCGGTGCCGCTGTAACACCGCAATTTCTCCCACTGGCCAATCCTCCCGAAGTTCAGTGACCCTCCCGAAAATCTGCCGGGGCAAGCATTCTCCCGATTTCCAACCGGACAACAATATTGAGGGCGTGCCTTAAAGGCACTGCCTTTAGCATTCTCTACAACCTGTCGTCACGTCCACATTTCCTCCATACAAACATCGTGCAGGCCCACTTGCATAATATATGCGGCTATTACACACACATAAGTGAATGCAAGCATACTTGGTCAACAGCAATACAGGTCACACTGAGGGTGGCTGTATAAACAACTTTAACACTGTTACAAAGATGCGCCACACTGTGAACTCACACCAAACAAGAGTGACAAACATATTTCGGGAGAACATCTGCACTGTAACATAACATAAACACAATAGAACAAATACCCAGAAACCCTTGCAGCACTAACTCTTTCGGGACGCTACAATATATTTTGATATTTACCTCAGAAGGCTGCAAATAGAAAAGTGGCATTAAATGTGTATTTAAACTTTATTTAATATGCCATTGATATTTGTTAATTATTATTATTATTTGAAACTCGATTTTGCATGTCACTATAAAGTTACTGTATATAAGCCTTGCTTGTTCAATATTCAATGCAAAACTTGTTTGGGTCCCTATTAAAAGGTTGATTTGTTCAACCTTGGCCCGCGGCTTTGTTCAGTTTTAAATGTTGGCCCACTCTGTATTTGAGTTTGACACCCCTGCTCTATACCCAACCCTAGTGATGAGGTGGCCACTTGTCCAGGGTGTACCCCCACCTACTGCCCGAATGCAGATGAGATAGGCTCCAGCGACCCCCTGCAACCCCAAAAGGGACAAGCCGTAGAAAATGGATGGATGGATGGATATAAACAATGCACTTTATAACAACTACTCATTTTATATCCATAAATGCTTTCGAATATTTTACTTTAAAAACATGCACATGACTACGGAGACTTGCTACATTAAAGACTACAATACTTGTTGATACTGTACATCCCAGCATATCATAGCAAGCCCCTGCTGTCATATAAGAACTTCTCCTGAGTGGCTGTGAGCACACAATAGTGCAATCTGATTGGACGCTGAGAAAGTAGTTTGGGGACATGAAATGACATCATTGCAGTTCTTGTCCATGATCTCACCTTTGCTCTGGGAGCAGAAAAAGTCAATATTTCGGCGCCAATAATTGTTTGAAGAACGCTCGGCCATCCTGAATCCCCTGCACGATTTATTCTGGGATTGAGTAAAGCAATGGTGCTCTTATTAAGCCAGGTGGCAGGAAAAGTATGTTTCGTCACACAATAAGACCAGCGCGAGTTGCTCAGCCTTCATGTCATCAAACGTCGCAGCGTTGAGCCGGCGTAATACCTTAAAGGAGAACTGGTGATCGCCGCAAGTCCTCTGTCTATCTCATCCTGCGAGTACAAGAACGTGCGCGCCGCTACATCTCCACATAAGACACATGACATGCATGCGACTAATGTAGGCCCCGGGGGTTGCGGTTAGCGCAGTCGTTCCCACATGTAACGGCCTCTAATCAAGTCCTGTGCAGAGCCGCCCCGGGCTAAAGGATCAGACGGATCTTAAAGTGTGCCATCAACCACAAATTACAGGCCTTGATTTGAGGTTAACCGAGTGCCAGTCCTCCTCGCGGAGCAGACACTTGCAGCAGCTTGATTGGC
Organism: Nerophis ophidion; assembly: GCF_033978795.1. NCBI lineage: Eukaryota > Metazoa > Chordata > Actinopteri > Syngnathiformes > Syngnathidae > Nerophis > Nerophis ophidion. The sequence continues at coordinate 27,704,076 of NC_084613.1, forward strand.
AGCAACCTGTGACGCAGCTTAGCAGTTATCAGCGGGATAAAGTCAGACGTGACATCACAAGTACTACTACTCCTTTCATCTAGAAGAAGGGTGTCCAAACTTTCTGACTTGCGGGCCGCTTCGGGCAAAAAAAAAATGCGGCCAGGGTCAGGTAACTGACTGCATATAAAGTAACAATATGTCTAAATACTGTATATAAACACGCACACATTTATATATATATATATATATATATATATATATATATATATATATATATATATATATATATATACATAGCGGGGCAAAAAAGTATTTAGTCAGCCACCGATTGTGCAAGTTCTCCCACTTAAAATGATGACAGAGGTCTGTAATTTTCATCATAGGTACACTTCAACTGTAAGAGACAAAATGTGAAAAAAAAAATCCAGGAATTCACATTGTAGGAATTTTAAAGAATATATATTTGTAAATTATGGTGGAAAATAAGTATTTGGTCAACCATTCAAAGCTCTCACTGATGGAAGGAGGTTATGGCTCAAAATCTCACGATACATGGCCCCATTCATTCTTTCCTTTACACGGATCAATCGTCCTGTGCCCTTAGCAGAAAAACAGCCCCAAAGCATGATGTTTCCACCCCCATGCTTCACAGTAGGTATGGTGTTCTTGGTATGCAACTCAGTATTCTTCTTCCTCCAAACACGACGAGTTGAGTTTATACCAAAAAGTTATATTTCGGTTTCATCTGACCACATTCCATTCTGCCAATCCTCTGCTGTATCATCCATGTATCCATTTTGGTCATAGTAAGTAGAATGTAGCACAAGCATGTAGCAAGTAGCAGAGGTGGGACCAAGTCATTGTTTCGCAAGTCACAAGTAAGTCTCAAGGCTTTGCCCTCGAGTCTCGAGTCAAGTCCCAAGTCAAGACAGGCAAGTCCCGAGTCAAGTCCAAAGTCAAGACTGGAAAGTCTCAAGTCAAGTCCCAAGTCCTGCATTTTGAGTTTTGAGTCATTTCAAGTCCTTTTAACCACAGACTAATACATTTACACAGATTGTGTATGCGTTTAAAACGCTGTATGTATTTACAGTATAATAAAAAAAATTGTGCTGACATTGCACTTCATAAAAGCACTATTAACCAGTTATTTTAAACATTTAACTCATTCCTTTACAGAATGAACACATTTGAAAAAACAAGTGCAACTGTACTTATTTGCACAAAGGTGTTAACATTGTATTTCCATGGCATATTGCATTGTAACTAGTTCCACAGCAGTTTCTATCCTGTTCTTACCTTATCTCATTGATCTCATCTCATACTGTGTGTGTCGATGTGTGCGTACACATGAAAAACATAAATACGTGAAAATAACAAAGAAACAGAGTTGCACTTTTTAGAATTCACGGTCCTATGGAAAATTCACCAGCCGCCACTGATTATGATGCATTCTCATTTTAGGCAAAGTATAAGACAATACTTTCTTAACAGTATAACTGGACCCAGGAATAAGTCTTCAAGTAACAATATTCAAAACTAACTTTGATGGGTAAGACAGAATTTGCTTTTATTCTGAATCCAGTGAAACAGATTGGTGGTTTTAGCAGATATAAAGACTTTCAGGTGTTTATATACGTTTATGTATACGTTGGCAGACACTTTTATCCAAACCAACATACATGAAAAATATATATAAAACAATCACTGTAAACATGATCATTTAAGGGAAGAATGTAATACAAAATATTAATACAAAGTGTCAAGACAGAAACTCTCTGCTGTTGCAGCAACATAAATACAGTCTATAGGATATATAGATATCTAATGTATTCATACATTGTTTATGTAGGATATATGCATGTATATATAACCTAATCATATTGTTTCTTCAATTTAGAAATAGCTGACCGTTTTTTTTCCCCCTTTTTGGGATTATTATTCCCAGTTTTGATCTTGGACGTCTGGTCACTTATAGAATATAAGAGTATTCTATTATTGTTAAGCAAACTATGAACACGCCAAAAAAATGTGTCCTTTATCATAGTTACACGTATGACAAAAAAGCGCGTGAATATCAGTGGTATTCAGTGAGGTAAAATGAATTAAATGCGCTGACAGTTCATTGCTCCTGACAAATGAATTGCACTGAGTGGAGGGGATCACCACTCCAAGATGGCGGCCGCGCGTCTCGTCTCGTCTCGTCAGCGCCAGTAGGCAGGAGTGGTCGATGCTGCGTCTACTTATAAGATGTCTATGGTTCTAACGTTAGCAGTAAGTTTACAGCCTCACCGATTTAACTAAACAGCAAATACAAGTTACGTTACTCAGCCAATAAACGTTAGCGTACATTCAAAACGTACCCTTCTTTGTGCAACTTCAAATGTCGAACGAAGTTGGAAGTTGTTGCGTCTCTGTCTGTAATCTTCGAACTAACCGCATGCTTTGCATACGGCAATTCGTTTTTTGTTGACCGAGTCATAGTTTTTATACCCGAACAAAACAATTGTTGGCATAACTTTTCCTCACTGGCGTGTTTATTCAGAGCTCTTTTTCGTTGGTTTTCCATGCAATTTGATTGGCTGAATACTATGTGACAAAAATAACATGAATGTAATTTGATTGGCTGTTGTTCTGACAGGTAGCGCGCACACTGTCATCGCACACACGCTGACAGACACGGAGCGCTCCTGAATAACTTTTTAATCGTTGGGTTTTGGGGAAAGTAGCAAGTCTTGTCAAGTCAAAAGGCTCAAGTCCAAGTCAAGTCACAATTCATGGATGTTAAAGTCTAAGTCGAGTTGCAAGTCTTTTTAAATGTTGTCAAGTCGAGTCTAAAGTCATCAAATTCATGAATCGAGTCCAAGTCATGTGACTCGAGTCCACACCTCTGGCAAGTAGCATTAGCAGCAAGCAAAGTTCCCAGTTTGAGGAACAGAAAACAAATGAGTTAAATAGTGACTATGATGATGAGAAACAGGTGTGAGGCTGAGGGCAGGGGCGTGACTTGGAGACCAGGTGGAAACTAATGAGTAACTATGGAAACCAACAAAACAAGGAAGTGCAAAAAAAGGGAAACAAGAGTCCAAAAACAAAACATAACATGATTAATCATAAACCCAGATTAACAAGCATGACAGGAAAAAATGCAACAATATACAATAATACCAAAAATAAATTACTTTTTTCCTCCTGGAAGGATTTTATTCTCATAAAATTATTTTTGATATAGAAGTCTCACTCCCGCCATTTTACAATTATTTTTGTCAATCTATTAATTATTTCTAATATTACATTTTTACTCTCACATCGATATGCTTTTTTTTTACATGTTTATTTTTTTTAAATATTACAATACTAGAAGTATTTATTTCTTTTCAGTGTAGCCTTATGTATATTGACAACCTGCAGCAATAAGTGACACACATAAATTACATTTATGACAGAACAGAAGCATAGGTCCGACAGTGCAGACCCACCTAGTGAAGTCTATTATTTTTTTTCTTATGGTTACCAGTGAACATACTGAGACGTTAGGAGTGGGTGCAGAGAGTCAGGATCTTGTCTGACCACTGAGACGTGCCGATGGTTCTATGTGTGTAGTCTGGATTACACTTTTAAACCTCTCAACCAGGTTATGTCTCCTGCCTGCCAAATAACGACCAAAGTGACTCATAAAAGTAAGAGTGAAGACTGTTTTATTTTACTTTGCTAGGAGGTTTTTATCATGTGTACTTTTTGGCACATCAATAAAAGGGGTAGCCTCAAAAAGGAGCAGCACGAGGACATTGCCAGATTGGTCCTATTTTTAACGTCGGGTCTTACTTTGCAGTCACCTTATTGTGCGCCTTTAATTACCACCTCGTAAAACTCAGGCAGACATTTTTTTCTTTATTTCTGGCATCACAAACCCTATGACCAACCTCTTTTGCGCCTAAACGTCCTGTTTGAAGAATGCTCCAAGTCATTTGTCAAGATCAAGTTGGAGTAGAGCGAAGACATGATCCACTAGTTGAGTGCGGTAGTGATGGAGGCCTGGTGCTGGCTCACAGGCAGGCAGGCGGCCAAGAAAGCAGCTTCCTACTGTTTAATGTCAATACATTTACAGCCAGCGCTTGTCTTTTGTAAACAAGGTTAATGCCTCTTTTAATTGAGAATCAGAGGACAGAATATGACATGCCTATTATGACAATTAGCAGCAATGAGATGGTGATCATCATTTTAAAAGCATCAAAATGTGGCTTCATGCCTTTTCCTGATTTTGTTTAGTTAATTCTCCTGACTTGGCAGTATCTCAGCAGCACTGACAGTAGTGCGGACTAAAATTAGCTTTTATTGATATCTTGTGTTACTCGTATAATCTCTGCAAGGGAGTGATAGGACCTGCAAAAGTAATACATTGGGATTTTAAATTCATAACCTGAGTTTGCATCTATTCTTCCTCGGCACCATAAATTTAGACTTTGCGTCTAATTGTACTGACATTGGCCAGAAAATCTATTTTTTGGAGCCAAACATTGATTAGAAAACAAAAGTATTTCAGCAATATATATATTTTAAATATTTTATTTTATTAATAGAAATATTTGAGGATTATTATTTTAGGAAACATTCGTAAAATTAGGGCAATAACTTTTTTTTCCATACATCATTTTTTAGAATTAAGAGATCAATATGTGTTTAAAGCTTAAGATAACTTTAAAAAAATATATGGAAAATTTATTTTTTAGTAAAATTTTTATGTATTTTATTATTATTATTTGGGCAAAGATGTGTGTGTATAGCTATCTATCTATCTATACACACACATATATATACATATATATATATATATATATATATATATATATATATATATATATACATATATATATATATACATATGTATGTATGTATATATATATATATATATATATATATATATATATATATATATATATATATACATATATATACATATATATATATGTATATACATATACACATGTATGTATGTGTATATATATAATATTGTTGCCGTATATATGTATGTGTGTGTGTGCATGTGTATGTACTGTATATATATATATATATATATATATATATATATATATATATATATATATATATATATATATATATATATATATATATATATATAAAGGCATCCCAAACATTTGTATTTATTTTATATATATTTGGGGGAATAGTTGTATTTACTATTAAGATAATTTAAAAAATATTTTAAAATATTTTGTTTAGAGACCAAAAAAAGAAATAGTCATCTGAAATATATTTTTTATAATTAAAAAAAAAAGGTTTTCTTTTGAGCCAAACATGAATTAAAAACAATAGGAACACTTTTTTTGGTTTATTTATGATTTCCTTGCGGGGTAATTTTGCAATATATATATTTAGATATTACTTATTTTTATTACTTTAAAAAAAAGTTTCTTTAGAGCCAAATGTTAATCCAGAAAACATGTATATTTGGGAAAACAACCTTGTGACATACTAAAATAAATATTATCCTTATTTGTGCCAAAACTTTCAGCAGTTTGTCTTGTGCATTTAACCCACCTACCACTCTCTTGAGAGGCATTTGGGTAACCATCGTGACGGTGTCAAAGGTCAGCATGTTGGTCAGTAAAAAATCCATGTGTGGGCAACCCTGGGGTCATAACAGGTATGACCGGGATGGAAGAAGCAGGATCTTAAACGTAGACCAGACAGCCAAAGTATTGTGTAGTATAATTAAATATAGTAAACACTAAGAAGTATTTTATCTCCGAAGTAACTTCCTGCAACTCAAATCAATTCTGAAACCGAGTGTGTTTATTCCATCATCCATGTGGTGCTTCTTGCCGGTGAAGTAAAACCTAAAGCCCGACTATTATCAAGCCAAAAGAGGGATTATGGCTAATTGAGCATTGTAGCCGGATAATTGGGCCCGAGGAGCGACCCACATGGAGAGAATCACCCTCCTGGTCGCCTGGTAGACCCCAGACAAAGCCAGGGGGAGGAGTAATGTGAGTTAAGGGATTCTCAGCAGCTCCTTGTGAGAGCTTGTTTCACATACACGGCTCAAAGTGGAGCTAATAACTTAACGCTAGTGTGTTTTCACTCTTGAAGGGTCTTTCTTCTTGGCACCTCCAACGTTCTCCCACATCCTTTTCTGCTGAAGGACCCTTGAGGGACTTTGTCCAGCTCGCCAAATTCTACACAAAGACTTTCACTCTCTTTATCGTTTTTTTTTCTTCTCTTCTTTTCTCCGTCTTTCTCTCTCCGACGTACACGCATCAGGATAAGAATAACACATGTCCCAGATGTCTGAAATGTAGTTTGGTCTATACGTCACCATCCATAACGCCATTTTTTAGTATTCCTTTATTTTGCCTGACTGTACCGTTGGCTCCAACTTTGCAACTGCAACAACTTCACGACCTGATATTGTGTTGTTACTGTCATTTGTCAATATGCTTTTTTTTCATTTGTTGCAAAAACTGTTATTGATTTATTATTTTACATTGATTGGTTTCAATATAGGACATATAATTCAACATACACATTTTATTATATTGAACTGTATGAAACAGAAAAATATAAGGGTGGCGTGAGAGGTTCAATTATGAAAAAAAAAAAGTTTATGCAATATACCGTATTTTTCGGAGTATAAATTGCTCCGGAGCATAAGTCGCACCTGCGGAAAAGAAATAATAAAGAAGGAAAAACAACATATATAAGTCGCACTGGAGTACAAGTCGCATTTTTGGGGGAAATTTATTTGATAAAATCCAACACCAAGAATAGACATTTGAAAGGCAATTTAAAATAAATAAAGAATAGTGAACAACAGGCTGAATAAGTGTACGTTTATTGACACATAAATAACCAACTGAGAAGGTGCCTGGTATGTTAACGTAACATATTATGGTAAGAGTCATTCAAATAACTATAACATATAGAACATGCTATACGTTTACCAAACAATCTGTCACTCCTATTCGATAAATCCGATGAAATCTTATATGTCTAGTCTTTTACGTGATTGAGCTAAATAATATAATTTTATATTTTACGGTAATGTGTTAATAATTTCACACATAAGTCGCTCCTGAGTATAAGTCGCACCCCCGGCCAAACTATGAAAAAAAACTGTGCCTTATAGTCCGAAAAATACGGTAACTTTTTTTTTTCCATGTACTGTGTTGTACTGCACTGTTGATGCTTATTAAAGCATATAAAAAAACAAACGTAAATAATTCATATTTTTATGACCCGTCCGGCAATTGCTCTATTAAAAAATAAACAAATAAATAAAATAAAATGTTATTTTTACAACACAGAAAATTATACTCCTAACATATGCATAATGCAATCTCTAAGTGCGACTTAGGGATGGGTTCCAAATGTGGTACCTTTTTTGGCACTGACAGAATTCCCCTGGTCCTACCGGGCACAGGTTCAGGTACAATCCAACGGTGCCATTTAACCATACCTGGGTTGCGCGTGACGCCATGCCCGGTTGCCCACTGACTGAGCTTCTTTTTTCTCTATCTTCTTGTTATGGGACATTCATCTTTCACTGTTGTCATTTCTAATAAAAAAGTAGTGTAAAGTTCTTACTGATATCCGTCAGTAAACTCGCCATGAAAGCACAAAAACATACCGGTGTAGTGAGTTAACTTTAGTTATTAGCAGTGACGTGCACTGAACTAAACACCAGGTGAGGCATGCATACTTTTTTTTCTTTTTTTTTTTTTAACTTAAATTCATATGTGCAGCTTTAGTCATTGTTGATTAAGGTTGCACATTAGACTAACATAAAAACGTTATCATAATGATATTATGATATGATAAATGTTTCCAAAAAGTATTTAATAAAGTTGTAAATTCATACTTTTTGGTCCCATTTGCTTTGAACAAAATAAATCAAGTATTGTGAGTGTATCTTACCTTTCTTTATTTGTATCTGAAGCAGCAATAGCTATCCTCCATGAAAACGTACTTTGTCTGATCACATTCATTTTGTCTTAATGTCCAGATTAGAGAAGTTTTTCAATCTTGGAATACAGTATATAATCCTCCATATTGGCAGACACATTCATTTAATTTCATTTAATTCCAAGAAATTAAACAATATTTTTGCATCTGACAAAAAACACCCACAAACGCTGGTTTACTCTAATAAAAAGGCCGTGTTTATTATAAATACAGTTAAAAAAAAAAAGAAAATAAAAAAGGCTGGCTTCTGCTGGAGAGACCTGTGTCTGCTAGCTTGAGCGCCCCCACTTCTCCCAGTTTGGCGAGTCAGAGTACTCCTGAGGCATTGAACTGCTAGTTGACAATATATCGCCCCCTACTTTGAGGCAGAGGTACATGCTGCCTCATGGCCTGCCTTTTCCCTGTGGCAACAAGCATGCGCCCCCTCGTACGCACGCCCAATACACACTGTGTGTAGCCGTGGAGGCACCTCCTACTTTAACTTTAACTGTGTCTGCCTCACTCCTCGTATGCCGCATTGTTTTGATCAGGAAACATGGAATTTCCCCGATTTTGACCATGAAAAGGATCAAAATATACAGGAAGCACACCAAAATCACATAGAAAGCATAAACCAAAAGAGAAATATTAAAACTTATTTTATTTTATTACTTTGTTTTGGAACATCTCATGGTAAAGCCACCTGGTGGCAGGTGAGGCACCAGGTGAGGCACAGATGCTGCTCCGTTATTGATTTAAGCAAAGTCTGAATGTCATTAAAAAGAGTTGGCTCCATCTTTTGACACTTCTTCCCCTTCCGTCCTTGCACGCTACACAGCTGCAAAAAAATAACGGGGAGAAGACGCTGCCGAAGGTGAGCCACGTGAATAAGACCGCCCACAAAACGGCGCGTCCTGAAGCGACTGTCAGAAAGCGACTTGTAGATGATCTGTAAAACATAATCTATGCAACATTTTGACCAAAGAACCACCATTACATATTATGTAGACCCCAAGATAGTGTTTTAAATTTAGAAAAAAATCACAACATGAGCCCTTCACTGTGCCTTGTAATCCGGTGCGCCTTTTCTATGAAAATAGACCCACTCATCGGCAGTGCGCCTTATAATCTGGTGCGCCCTATGGTTCGGAAAATACTTGACTCACACACACAAGACAGCAAGGGTGCATGTTTTCCCAAATTTCAACTACCGTATTTCCTTGACTTACCGCAGGGCATATAGTATGCGCCTGCCTTGAATAACTTCGCAAAATAATTAGCGCATGCTTAGTATTACCGCCTGGTCAAACTTGTGACGTCACGAGTGACACTTGCCCTGTCATCATTTTCAAAATGGAGGAGGCTGATTTCAATACCGGTAATTTGAAATCGCATAAAGGGAAGAAGATTGCGAACTATTCAGTAGGATTTAAGGTCCAAGCTTACATCACACTCAAATTTTTACTGCATGCCTTTGGTAAGTGCCGGAGTGAGACGAGGTTTTAAAATAATTAGCGCCCCGGCGGCAATTCAAGGAAATACGGTATTTATTGTGCGGTGGCCTAAGTGTAGAATAATTCTGTGAACAACAACAACAAAAATGTGGTTTTGAAAAGTCCAGCCTGAGAGAAAACCTCACTCGAATGATTGCACAATTGTCAAGTCTTTAGGGCGTCATCTGTCTGAGACCTTCAAGCATTAAATTGCTGTTTAAGTCAGGGGCTAAGCAAGTGGAAGTAAGTGTAACGCCGCTAATGGCCTCCCAATCCCTCCGCAGTGACCCCCTGCCTCCTCCCATCCTCTTTTCCAGTCACAGCGCCCATGACTGCCCTTGACTCCTCCACTGGTGCCTCACCCTCGCGCCTTACCTCGCGCTCATCGTGACCCCGAGTTGACAGTTCCTTCCACGCTCGGAACTCAAGTTGCCTTCTGCTAAGCCTGCGCTGACGACATTAACCATCCAGAGAGTGACCCCCCTCCTCCTCCAGCGTGAGGCCTGTTAGTGATCCTCCATTGCTTACAGGAAGAACTCCCCGCCATATTGTCCTCGGAGACCCCAGTGCGCACATGAAAGGTGACACTAAGCTTCACTCAGTCCAATTTACGGTCTCCTGTAATCATGGACTACTTCTACTACCCCTTAAAAAATAGAAAAAGAAAAGGAAAGACAATTCATTCTGCAGGCGTCGTTGCTCGCTTTAGCAGAGCTCTGAAAACAACACGTGATCATATATAAAGCGTTTGTACAGACGGAAGAGTTACTGCTGTGGAGAAAACTATAATCCGCAGTGCAAAATAAATGTTATTGCTATAGTAGGAACACAGGTGGGAGCGACTTTTCACTTCTTGTATTATAAAGCCATAAAACTTCCCGGTGATTGACTTTCCACTTGTTATGAGCGCCGGTCACATTGTCAGCCTTTATTTTTAACTGAGAATGCATAAATAAAACGAAGGACATAGGTATGCTGGTCTTACATGAGTATTGCAAATGATAGGCAAACTAAATAAAACAAGTTTGGTTTCCCTTTAAAGGGGAACATTATCACCAGACTTATGTAAGCGTCAATATATACCTTGATGGTACAGAAAAAAGACCATATATTTTTTAACTGATTTCTGAACTCTAAATGGGTGTATTTTGGCGAATTAAACGCCTTTCTGTTTATCGCTCTGGAGGCGATGACGTCAGAATGTGACGTCGCCGAGGTAATACAGCCGCGATATTTATTTTCATCACATTGTAAACATTGGGTCTCAGCTCTGTTATTTTCCGTTTTTTCGACTATTGTGTTGTCAGAGGGTGTAACAACACTAACAGGGAGGGATTCAAGTTGCACCACTGGCCCGAAGATGCGAAAGTGTCTGCCGCCAGACCCCCATTGAATGTGCCAGAGTGTCTCCACATTTTACCGGGGATGACGGACATGGCACAGAGACATATTTGGTCGCGGCGTGACTGCCAGCTAATCGATGCTAACATGCTATGCTAATGGACGCTAACATGTTATTTACCAGCGGTGCTAAAGCAGACATGGCACAGAGATGTATGGATAACCTGCAGATGCATTTGCAACAATAAAGTCAACAAAATCACAAAGGTGAGTTTTGTTGATGTTGACTGCCAGCTAATCGATGCTTATATGCTACGTTAATCGATGCTAACATGCTATTTACCGGCGGTGCTAAAGCAGATATGGCACAGAGATGTATGGATAACTTGCAGATGCATTTGCAACTATATTACGTTTCCTTCCACCCACATTTAATGCGAAAAAAACACTTACCAATCGACGGATTTAAGTTGCTCCAGTGTCACAAGATGCGAAAGTCCTGATCTTTTGGTCCGCACATTTTTCCGGCGATGCTAACGCAGCTATTCGGCCATGCTATGGCTATGAATAGCGTCAATAGCTATTCGCTCAATAGCTTCAGTTTCTTCTTCAATACTTTCATACTCCAACGATCCGTTTCAATACATGCGTAATCTGTTGAATTGCTTAAGCCGCTGAAATCCGAGTCTGAATCCGAGCTAATGTCGCTATATCTTGCTGTGGTATTCGCAATTGTTTGTTTACATTGGCAGCCCTGCATGACGTCACAGGGAAATGGATAGTCGCATCGCAAATAGCGAAAATCAAGCACTTTAAAGCTTTTTTGGGGGATATTCCGAGACCGGTAAAATTTTGAAAAAAACTTCAAAAAATACAATAAGTCACTGGGAACTTATTTTTATTGTTTTCAACCCTTTTGAAATTGTGATAATGTTCCCCTTTAAGTACATTTGTGACGGGTTTCCTGCCATCCTTGTGCGGGTTGCAGTGACAATCGATACATGACGCATCATAAAAGGTTTGACTCGTGTTTATTATTTCAACACACCTGTTGTCTGGCCAGTCTGTCGCGCCAATTTCTGGCTTGCTGGCTCTTCCTGCTGGTCGCGGCACACCTTTCGGTGTCCGATGTCTGCGTCTGTTTTGGGGACTCATCTCTGATCTGGTCTTTCTGTCGCTCTCGTGGTCGTTCGTGTCGGGTTGTTCCTCTCCTACTTCTGCCCCGAATGTTCCTCCTTCGCCCCTTTTATGCTGCAGCAGAAGGTGAAGGAATTGAGCTTAGGTGTGTGGTGAACGCACCTGACGCTGATGGCTGCAGTGTAGCTCCAGGCGTGACCCGCCTCTCCGCTTCGCTGCATGCTCCGCTTTCTCGCCGCCATCTTGGGCCGGACCATCGGTTGTCCGAACCTGCTGTTGGCTCGTCGGCTCCGTCTCTCCACAACAGGGGTCACCAAGGTGGTGCCCGCGGGCACCAGGTAGCCGTAAAGGCCAAATGAGTAGCCCCCTGGCCTGTTCTAAAAATATCTCATATAGCAGCACTTACCAGTGAGCTGCCTCTATTTTTCAAATTGTATTTATTTACTAGCAAGCTGGCTTTGCTTTGCTCGACATTTTTAATTCTAAGAGAGACAAAACTCAAATAAAATTTGAAAATCCAAGAAAATATTTTAAAGACTTGGTCTTCACTTGTTTAAATAAATGCATTTATGTTTTTACTTTGCTTTTTATAACTTTCAGAAAGACAATTTTAGAGAAAAAATAGAACCTTAAAAATGATTATAGGATTTTTAAACACATATACCTTTTTACCTTTTAAATTCCTTCCTTTTCTTTCCTGACAATTTAAATCAATGTTCAAGTAAATTTATTTTTTTTATTGTATAGAATAATAAATACATTTTAATTTAATTCTTCATTTTAGCTTCTCTCTGGGCTTCACGGTGGCAGAGGGGTTAGTGCGTCTGCCTCACAATACGAAGTTCCTGCAGTCCTGGGTTCAAATCCAGGCTCGGGATCTTCCTGTGTGGAGTTTGCATGTTCTCCCCGTGAATGCGTGGGTTCCCTCCGGGTACTCCGGCTTCCTCCCACTTCCAAAGACATGCACCTGGGGATAGGTTTATTGGCAACACTAAATTGGCCCTAGTGTGTGAATGTGAGTGTGAATGTTGTCTGTCTATCTGTGTTGGCCCTGCGATGAGGTGGCGACTTGTCCAGGGTGTACCCTGCCTTCCGCCCGATTGTAGCTGAGATAGGCGCCAGCGCCCCCCGCGACCCCGAAAGGGAATAAGCGGTAGAAAATGGATGGATGGATTTTAGCTTCTGTTTTTTCGACGAAGAATATTTGTGAAATATTTCTTCAAAGTTATTATGATTAAAATAAAAAATATATATATTCTGGCAAATCTAGAAAATCTTTAGAATCAAATTTAAATCTTATTTCAAAGTCTTTTGATTTTTTTTTTTTAAATTTGGTTCTGGAAAATCTAAAAGATTTGTCTTTGTTAGAAATATAGCTTGGTCCAATTTGTCATATATTCTAACAAAGTGCAGATTGGATTTGAACCTATTTAAAACATATCATCAAAATTCTAAAATTAATGTTTATCAGGAAAAAATACTAATGATGCTCCATAAATTCTTTTTAAAAAATTTTCAAAAACATTCAAATCAGCAAATTTTTGTCTTCTTTTTTTCGGTTGAATTTTGAATTTTAAAGAGTCGAAAATGAAGATAAACTATGTTTCAAATTTCTATTTTCATTTTTTTCCTGTTTTCTCCTCTTTTAAACCGTTCAATTAAGTGTTTTTTTCATCATTTATTCTCTACAAAAAAACCTTCCGTAAAAGGAAAAAAAATGTACGACGGAATGACGGACAGAAATAACCAATTTTTTTATATACATAGATTTATTTATTAAAGGTAAATCGAGCAAATTGGCTATTTCTGGCAATGTATTTAAGTGTGTATCAAACTGGTAGCCCTTTGCATTAATCAGTACCCAAGAAGTAGCTCTTGGTTTCAAAAAGTTTGGTGACCCCTGCTCCACAACATTGTTCTAGTGTAAAGTACTTTATTGAAACCTTTGTTAGCGCAGTCAGACTGGATTGCGCTGACATTGTGAAAGGGGAAGTGGAGGTTCTGAGCTTGATGTGCAAAATTTTCAACCACTGTTTGTACTTTGGCCTTACATCCGTGATGTCGTTCACAACCACACAAGCAGGTGAGATGTGCTGTGGGTGTATGGATTGTTCATGCTGGCTTTAGTTTCGTAGTTTAGTCGTTTCAAGTGGCCATCTCCACGTTGTTTAGTTCAGGACGGGGCGGTTGACTGTTTCGAGGATGAATGAGCGATCCCGAACATAATTTTTTCAAACAAATGTTCCTTCTCCTCACAATGACAGCATTTCACTCACATTTATGTCAATTTCTCTGACATTCTGCATTCAACAGCGGATTCAGAATTATGTGATTCTGTTTGTGATTTTGTGAATGCGGTAATCATGTGACCTTACATTTTTTGTTGAGTTTAGTGATGATGGATTAGGAAACAACAACAACAACAACAACCATGGTGACATCCCAACCATGGTGACATCCCCCCCCCCACTCATTCGCTCCTCATTCGTTTCACCGTCACAAGTGCCGGCATTTGCATGCAGGTTGCACGGCCCATGAATCTTTTTTATATTTATTTTATAATCACATTGTCATGATCGCGAGAAGCCAAATTCAAAATCGGGAATATATATTTGAAAATATTGGACTAAATGTGTTGTCAAGCTTATGAGATGTGATGCAAGTGTAAGCCACTGTACATTTTCTGTACATATTGTTTTTCAAATCACCTGAAATTTATACTGTGTATATGTACATATTATATCAAAATGTTTAACATTTTGTTTATATACATGTTGCAGGTTGTATACATTTTATTATTGAATTAATCAAATGTGATGACACAATGGAAACAAGCCTTTTAGCTTTTTGTGCCATCCATTTGCCTTTTTAAAGCATTACATGGATTAAATTCTTCAAGATGTCAATACATTTCTTAATCAATCAATCAAACCGTGATCATTTTTTAAATGTTTTTATTTTATATTTTATAAATGGCTGTGGTGATAATGTAAATAAGGGATTTATAATCACTGCTAAGGTGGAATACTTATTAATATTGATACTGTTGTTATTCATTTTTGTTTGACTACCTTTGGATTATGTTGTCTCATATTTAGGGACCGATGTCCCAAATGGACAGAGGACCCTATTGAATTTCTAGCGTTTTATTATTATTATTCTTTATTATTATACCGCCGCCTCTTTTAGCCGTAATTTGACCCCCTTAACATCCTTCAAAACTCACCAAATTGGACACACACATCAGGAGTGGCTAAAATTGCGATCTAATCAAAAAAACAAACCCCAAAACTCAAAATTACGCTCTAGTGCCCCCTAGGAAGCAAACACGGATAAAACTGCCTCTAACTCCCAGTAGGAATTTCGTAGACACACGAAAAAAAAAACCTCAATGTAGGTCTCACTTAGACCTATATTTCATACACTGACAACCCCCAGCTAAAATCAACAGGAAGTTTGCCATTCCCCATTCAATACAAAAGCTTCTCTCCATTCGCAATACATTAGAGCAAGGGTGTCAAACATATGCCCCGCGGGCCAGATCAGGCCCGCGAACTGGTTTCATCTGGCCCGCGGGATGAGTTTGCTCTGTATGAAAATTAGTTGAAATTTTTGAATGAAAGTAACCGCTGTCCTAAATGTGTCCACTAGATGTCGCAATATCAATCATTTGTATCTTTGCAGATGATGCTCCATATGTAAAAAAAATAAACCACATGTTAGTACATCAGTCGAGGAAAATGAGCAAACTACATGAATAACATCCTGTAATTTGATTGAAATAATTTTTGAATCATGATGAGATTAAAAATTAACACCCATGTGTTGACTGATGAACACTATCACATAATTTACTCAGAAAGTGTAAATAACAACAAATAAAAATAGAATACTATAAACCGCAACATGTAAATGAAAAAAAACAACAACAACATTATGATTTGTACATTTTCAGAATGTGCTTGTTGTATTTTTAAACAAAGAAAACAACCTGAAGTTGTCTTTATTTTTAAGTTATCGTGCCGTGATTTTACCAGTCTGGCCCACTTGGGAGTAGATTTTTCTCCGTGTGGCCCCCGATCCAAACTGAGTTTGACACCCCTGCATTAGAGTCTCAAGATGGCGGCACCCTGCTCAGAAAAAACTGCCTCTAACTCCCAATAGGAATGTCAAAGACACATGAAACAAAAACCTCGATGTAGGTCTCACTTAGACCTATATTTCATACAGCGACAACCCCCAGCTAAAATCAAACAGGAAGTTTGCAAATCCCCCTTCAATACAAAAGATGGCTATAAATACTGGGTCCCGTCCATCGCTGCTTGCAGCTTTACTTGTGTTCGTCTTCTCAATTGCTCTGTTGATTGCTATTCTGAATGTTGCCGGGCCGGGTTTGGTTTTGGAATTGGAACTGTATTTTGAAATGGATTGAAATTTTGATTCCCGAGCGTGGCCACCCGCTGATGCTCACTGCTCCCCTCACCTCCTTGGGGTTGGAACAAGGGGATGGGTCGAATGCAGAGGGTCATTTCACCACACCTAGTGTGTGTGTGTGACAGTGATAATTTGACTGTAACTTTTTTTATTATGGTATTATTTTGTATTAGTTTGTTGGACTAAAGGCGGTAAATTGCGTTGTTTTACTGTTGTGTAAGGTTTTTACGTTGGGCGCTGGTTAAAAACACACCACGGTCAGCAACATCTTCAAAGGTTGATTGAAGTCATTAGGCGGAGTGGTAGCAGTCAGCGGTTAAAGCACAGTAGCCGAAAGGTTAATACACTCGGCACATGTTGCCTCTTGCAACAGGTGGTGTGGCGTGATCGGCGGCTCCTTGCATTCCAGTGTTTCCATGCTGGTGGCCCTCGGTATTCTGGGATTTACGCCGCCTGCCCTTCTTCCAAGCACGCAGGCCTGACTGACAAGCTAATCGTCGGGCTGGGAACCCCTCAGCTAGTGATTCCTCTGCAACACAACACCTCCCCAGCCAATGAAACGGCAATATAATGCTTGAGCTGCGAAGAAAAAAAGGGGTATTAGAGTGTGGAGCAACTGGAAGAAATTTGCTGCAGCTTCCGCCATTGTTGGCTCCCCGTTGCAGCTGCTGGTAGGTAGAAACGGAGCGGCACAAATAAAGTTGGGGGTAAATGTGTCTCCGGGGGGGTGGAAGCTTGGAGGGGTAGGTTATTAAAAGCCACAAAGTGGAGCCCATGCTGGGTGTAGAGAAATAGCCGCAGCATGCTGGAGGCACAAAGGAAAAGAAGGGGGCCGTGCTTGCTAAATTGTTCTAATCCTTTGAGTGTTTTATTTCATTCACTTTGCTAGTTTAAAAAAAAAATGCTGCCTGACCACAAGAATTTCAAAGGAGCCTATGCATAAAAGATTACAATAGGCATTCACTGAATGCATTTACCTTTAACATAGCGTTAAAGATGCTTCCACATAGCCAAGCCAGCTCTAAATCCATCACCAGCTACTCTAAATATTGATCCGTAACCACAATTAGTCCTATTACAGTCATTTGCTCAAGTATCCAATGTCCATGGTGTGTGTGTGCAAACACTTAATTAAAACAAATGTGCTACAAACATATATCGGAGATCAGCAGCATTCAAACAGCCCCATGTGGTCCAGACAGACAGACACACACACACACACACACACACACACACACACACACACACACACACACACACACACACGCACACTCACACACACGCACACTCACGCACTCAGGGTCAATTCAACGAGGAGGATGGCAAATCAATGACGACTGGTCACTAATGCAACAGGGACTTCATCAAATGTGAACAGTGACAACAACACCCAGAGTGGATGAGGGAATTATGTCTAAGGGCTCTCTGGGAAAAAAAGGAAAAAAAAAAAAAGACCAAACAGGTTGTGTGTGTCCTTTCACAACTGTTGATTAGCTTTCTGTTTGGAGGATTTTTAAATGGCAAAACACCACTCAAAAGTGGGGGGACACCTTAAAATGAATCAATGTCATGCCTTCTGGGTGGATGAAATCACAAATTAAACGGTAGTTTTTTTGTTTTTTCTTTCATTTCAAACCCAAATCGTGCAGATATAAAAAACGAAAAAATTTTCCGTACCTTGCTCCTGACTTCGTTATAGAATTAAATCGTGTTTGTCACCTTCTTTTCGTGTTTTGTCCAAGAGCACACGGATAACAGTTGTGTCCTCACTTGACTTTTGTATCTATGATACCACAGATTTTCTTTCCGATACTGAGTAAAATTCAGTCTTGTATGGGCGTGTGGAGGGGGCGTGGCCTGCGGGCCTGCAGCGGAACGAGGTGTGCCAGGACCGGCCTCGAAGTCAGCGACAGGTGCATAGATGGCCCAGGTGGGCCTTGTTACCTGTCGCCCTGTATAAGCAGCAGCCGGGAGCAGAGAGGTGGTTGGAGCTGGAAGGGAGCTGGCGTGAGAGCGAGACTGAAAGAGACTAAAAGAAAGTTGCTGGAAAGCAATCAGGGGAAATCACTACAAAATAAAATTGTATTGTAACCCTGAACCGGGCTCTCATGCCGCTGCTTGGTGGTCCGAAGAACCCCCTGGAGGGGGATGTTCACAGGGCGATACTGATCTGATGCTGATACTTTATGCAAATATACTTGTGGTTTTGGTCAGTTTTACCAAGTAGTATATTTTAAATAACATACCTCATTGCATTAAGAATACAAAACACAATCATATATTTGTTACTTAAACCTTAGCTGAATACATCCAGACAGATTTGCCAAAGCGTGGTTAGTGTAGTGTCATATTATAACATTTTCTAAATTGTATTTTTTATTTCATTCAATAAAATAAAACAAAAATAAAAACTAAACAATCAACACAACATTTAAGTAAATTATGAATGAAAAAAGCAGAAAGAAGTTAAACAAATCTTCCCATGATTCACAGCATTTGTCGTTCAAGGGAAGAGATTGCAAGGCCATATTTTCACTTCACAGACAAAATAAATGAAAAACATTTTACCTAATATCTTTTGATCACCATGATTTTATTTTTTTTTAATAGAGAGTTATACATAGTTTATGGAACAAACTAGACGGTGGAACAAAACAAACACCTTTGATTGAAACACTTCTTTCCATTGTCGTTGCTCCAAAACTACATTTTTTGAAAAGCTCGGTTCCATTCATCCATCCATCCATCCATTTTCTATCGCTTGTCCCGTTCAGGGTCACGAGGAATCGCTGGAGCCTATCTCAGCTGCATTTGGGCGGAAGGCGGTGTACACCCTGGACAAGTCGCCACCTCATGGCAGGGCCAACACAGATAGACAGACAACATTCACACTCACATTCACACACTAGGGCCAATTTAGTGTTGCCAATCAACCTATCCCCAGGTGCATGTCTTTGGAGGTGGGAGGGAGCCAGACTATGCGGACGGACCCCACGCAGTCACGGGGAGGACATGCAAACTCCACACAGAAAGATCCCGAGCCCGGGATAGAACCCAGGACAACTCAGGATCTTCGAATTGTGAGGCACACGCATAAACCACTCCACCACCGTTCCTTTTAGATAATTATTTTTTCCTCATAAAAAACAGTTTTGAATAGTTTTTGGCAGGATATGTTTCATACATAATTTTTAGGATATGATACTCTACCAGTTTGTGAAATTCCAGGAAGTGTAACCGTTTGAGCGTTGGGTTAGAGCGTTCCCTGTGTGTGTCTCCACTAATGATTCTTACGGCTCTCTATTATAAAAGGAAGATTGGATTTAAAATGTTTTACAGACATACACAACAAGATGCCATAAATTAATTTACTTTCCAGTGTGTTCCTGTTAATACATACCGTATTTTTTGGAGTATAAATCGCGCCGGACTATATTATGCCCAAAAAGGCATAATAAAGAAGGAAAACAACATATATAAGTCACACTGGTGTATAAGTCGCATTTTTGGGGGAATTTATTTGATAAAAACCAACACCAAGAATAGACATTTGAAAGGCAATTTAAAATAAATAAAGGATAGTGAACAACAGACTGAATAAGTGTACGTTATATGAGGCATAAATAACCAACTGAGAAGGTGCCTGGTATGTTAATGTAACATATTATGGTAAGAGTCATTCAAATAACTATAACATATAGAACATGCTATACGTTTACCAAACAATCTGTCACTCCTAATCGATAAATCCGATGAAATCTTATACTTCCAGTCTCTTACGTGAATGAGCTAAATAATATTATTTGATATGTTATCTGAGATAGGCACCAGCGCCCCCCGCGACTCCAAAGCAGAATAAGCGGTAGAATATGGATGGATGGATATTTTACGGTAATGTGTTAATAATTTCACACATAAGTCACTCCTGAGTATAAGTCGCACCCCCGGCCAAACTATGAAAAAAACTGTGATTTATAGTCCGAAAAATACGGTAATCTGAAATGACCAAAGTACCAAAAGTGTCTAAATTTGAATTTAAGAATTTCTACTAAAGCATGGAAGTCTTATATTTCAGTATCGATTCGCACAACACTATCAATTGATGCACTCAAACGCACACGCGACACAGCTACTGAGAACAGCTGGTAAGCTCCATAATTCCCCTGATTGTTTGGCCACACTTACTGCAGCAGTGTGGGCCGTTTATTGACACTCTAGAAACATGAACTCTAAGGCTCTCGTTGACTTTTGTGGCCATACTCAAACTTAATTACCAACGAAAGTCAAATTATTCTAAAACTGAAACAGTACAAAAACTGAGACTTATTGTTGGCGATAATTTTAGGCTCAAATCGAACCATGCGCATGAAAACTTACAGTTGGTACCACTTTTTGCCCCTTTTCCACTGCAAGGAACCTACTAATAAGGTCATCACATCTCCAAATCCTATGAGGTAGAAGTGTGTTAGGATAGTCGACGAATCGATCCGGAAGAGTCTGATTCACCTTTTAGGCCCCTTCTACACTAGGGTTATCCAGGGTAAATCCAACCTAACCGTATTCTTGTCCACACACACACACAATGCTGTCATTTAAGACCCCTTCCTACCTACCTCTGTCCACCCTAGTATGCATGCATGGAAAATAAAATGAGCCCGTCATAGTCACCTCCAGTGTTGCTTTGTGTGCAAGTTCTTAAATTAAATGTAACTTATCTGAACAATATCCAGTGTTGTGGTATTTCACTTAACTGGAATCCAGTGTGCTGTGGGGCCCTATTGTAGTAAATCACACCTGAGCCATTATAATTTAATCAAATCTTTAATGGAAAGTAAACAATGTGATAAAGAACATTTTACATCAATCAAACTAGGGCTCTTGTCAGGACACTCCTCACTCTTTTGCCTTCATCTTCATTGTCCATTTGTTTCTGTTGACTTTATATACTCTGGACCTAGACGTTGAGTCCGCGGCATACGTGGCGGACAATAACTGATACTGTCTGCATTGCCAGTCCAAATGCATTCGCTGTTTTCCGTAGTCTTCCCTTGACGGCCAAGTAATACAAAGCACACGCTACCTTTTTTATTACATCCACGGGAGCCCGCATTCTCGTTGTCTCTCCTTCGACAAATGAATGAAGTTTTCCGCAAAGTAGAATCGCAGCTGACCTGGACTTTCGAAAGTCATCTTGCCGTCTGAGAAGTGTTGTATCCGAAATAGCTGCAATCGCGTGTTTCCTTCACTGAAAGTATTCATGTGTGATTTCGGAATTATCCTAGGAGGGGAACCTTTAACAATGGTTTTAGTGCGGCTGACACGGGGCTTTGGCTAAATAATTATCCGTTTAAGGGGTTATCCGGCTTTATATAGACAGCGCCTAAGCCTCACATTTGAATTTTGGGACGTTGAACCTCTCTCTTCAAGGAAGAGGCGAGTTGGGTACACAAACCCCCAAAGCAAGATCAAAACAATTGGGTTGTGTTAATACGCTAAAGTGATACAAATACGGAAATACTAGGTTAAATTGGAGCCCAAATTAGATTTTTATTTAGGAACACATTTTCACAGTTTTTAATTTATGTAAATTATTTTTATAACTTAAAAAAATATTTAATTTACAGTGACTTTGATGCATATGTTGTACTAAAACATATACATGGGGATTTTTTGTGTGTAAAATAACACTAAAACATAAATGTATAAAAATGCTGTCGACCACGTGAACTAGTGTGGGGAAAATTGCCATTATAATCTTATCAGTAACAGAGCAGCAATGGGCTGGGCATAAGTATGTGGTAAAATTGCATATGAAAGGACCGGTCATACATTAATAAAAATTTTGCATGAGCTTCTTCATGCAAATTATAACAAAATAATTGCTTGAGTCATTTCAAGTCATTGGTTACAAAGTCAGGGAGTAAGAAAACTTTGAGGGCAAAACTCAAATTATTTAATTACGCGCCAAATGTACAAACCCCGTTTCCATATGAGTTGGGAAATTGTGTTAGATGTAAATATAAACAGAATACAATGATTTGCAAATCATTTTCAACGCATATTCAATTGAATGCACTACAAAGACAAGATATTTGATATTCATACTCATAAACCTTGTTTTTTTTTTGCAAATAATGATTAACTTAGAATTTTATGGCTGCAACACATGCCAAAGTAGTTCGGAAAGGGCATGTTCACCACTGTGTTACATCACCTTTTCTTTTAACAACACTTAATAAACTTTTGGGGACTGAGGAAACCAATTGTTGAAGCTCTGAAAGTGGCATTCTTTCCCATTCTTGTTTTATGTAGAGCTTCAGTCGTTCAACATTCCGGGGT
Source organism: Nerophis ophidion (assembly GCF_033978795.1). Lineage (NCBI taxonomy): Eukaryota > Metazoa > Chordata > Actinopteri > Syngnathiformes > Syngnathidae > Nerophis > Nerophis ophidion. Next base: position 27,726,761 of record NC_084613.1, read on the forward strand.
CTCCGCTGTCGTATTTTACGCTTCATAATGCGCCACACATTTTCGATAGGAGACAGGTCTGGACTGCAGGCGGGCCGGGAAAGTACCTGCACTCTTTTTTTACGAAGCCACGCTGTTGTAACAGTTGTCTTGCTGAAATGAGCAGGGGCGTCCATGATAATGTTGCTTGGATGACAACATATGTTGTTCCAAAACCTGTATGGACCTTTCAGCATTAATGGTGCCTTCACAGATCTGTAAGTTACCCATGCCTTGGGCACTAATACACCCCCATACCATCACAGATGCTGGCTTTTGAACTTTGCGCCTATAACAATCCAAATGGTTATTTTCCTCTTTATTCTGGCGGACACCACGTCCTCTGTTTCAAAATATAATTTGAAATGTGGACTCGTCAGACCACAGAACACCTTTCCACTTTGCATCAGTCCATCCTGGGTGAGCTCGGGCCCAGCCAAGCCGGCGGCGTTTCAGGATATTGTTGATAAATGGGTTTGGCTTTGCATAGTAGAGTTTTAACTTGCACTTACAGATGTAGCAACCAACTGTAGTTACTGACATCAGTTTTATGAAGTGTTCCTGAGCCTATGTGGGGATATCCTTTACACACTGATGTCGGTTTTTGATGCAGTACTGCCTGAGGGGTCAAAAGTCCGTAATATAATCGCTTACGTGCATTGATTTCTCCAGATTCTCTGAACTTTTTGATGATTTTACGAACCGTAGATGGTAAAATCTCTCTAAATTCCTTGCAATATTTTGTTGAGAAATGCTGTTCTAAAACTGTTCGACAATTTGCTTACAAAGTGGTGACCCTCACCCCATCCTTGTTTGTGAATTACTTAGCATTTCATGGAAGCTGCTTTTATACCCAATCATGGCATTCACCTGTTCCCAATTAGCCTGCACACCTGTTGAATGTTCCATATAAGTGTTTGATGAGCATTCCTCAACTTTATCAGTATATATTCCCACCTTTCCCAACTTCTTTGTCACATGTTGCTGGCATCAAATTCTAAAGTTAATGATTATTTGCAAAAAATAAATAAAAATGTTTATCAGTTTGAACATCAAATATGTTGTCTTTGTAGCAAATTCAACTGAATATGGGTTGAAAGGGATTTGTAACTCATTGCATTCCGTGTATATTTACATCTTACACAATTTCCCAACTCATATGGAAACAGGGTTTGTAGTTTTTGTTCTTGTTTTATTATTGTGCACCAGCCATTATGTTTTGTTAAACAATTGTATGAATCATTCAAAACATCATCTGATTTACAAAAATACTAACACATTGTAAAAGGTAAAGAGATAAGCTGTATACAATGTGTTAGTGTTTACTTTAGTTACTTGCTATAAACTTCTGTAATCGGATTAGGACTCGAAATGGGATTGGACCAAAGGCCAAAACAGTTGAATTAAAAAAAAGTTAAATACAAATGTTAATGTTTGCTTAATCGCTGCAGTATTATACTCCACAATCTCCACTTTGTGGCAGCAACCCATGTCTTCTCATTTTGTGCCCTCAGACTCTCCTTAGATTACATGGGATACCTTAAATCCAGAGAAGTAAGCATAGGAAACTATTTTTTGTGCTGCTTTGTTCTGATTGATGCATTCAATGCAGCGTGGTATTATTTTATTGTAAATAGAAAACTGCCCACACCAGAGCCAAGTCAGTACTTTGTAGTGGAAAAGTGGCATTAGTTTGTAGTCTGGTAGTTTTGCCAAGTATTCAAAAAAGGCATACATTTGTCATGTTTAAAGAAATAAATTATTTGGCCATTGATATATCACATGCATTTCCTAGAGGTGAACGATAATAATGTAGAATAAAGACTTTTTGTGATGACAAACTTCGCAGAAACATGGCTCATTCCTGCGAAAACATCCTAATCATTAAGTCAAGGATCAAGATAATGAAGGTATACGTAGCAGATGGTTAGTGCAACTTAAATAGCAAAATGAAGTTTAAGAGCCTGCCATGTGTGTGCTGTTGTTTAGGAATGGAGAACAAAAAAATTAGAATATCAATTCTGTGAAAAAATAAAAATAAAAATCCTTAAAAGTCCTACTAAAATGAGATTTTAGCAGGTCTATTCTATGTGTCATACTTGATCATTTCGCTATATTGCCATATTTTTGCTGAAAGGATTTAGTAGAAAACATCCACGATAAAGTTCGCAACTGGAAAAAAGCACTGCCTCTACCGGAAATCGCAGACGATGACGTCACATGTTGATGGCTCCTCACATATTCACATTGTTTTTAATGGGAGCCTCCAACAAAAAGTGCTATTCGGACGGAGAAAACGACAATTTCCCCATTAATTTGAGCGAGGATGAAAGATTCGTGTTTGAGGATATTGATAGCGACGGACTAGAAAAAAAAAAAAAACGCAATTGCAATCGCGTTGCATCGAGACAGATTCATATGTTTTTAGAGACATTTACTAGGATAATTCTGGGAAATCCCTTATCTTTCTATTGTGTTGCTAGTGTTTTAGTGAGTTTAACAGTACCTAAAAGTCGGAAGTGTACGTCCACGGCCGGGTGTTGACGCGCAGTGTCTCGGGGAGGTCGACGGCAGCTGTACTGGATGCGCAAGCTCAGCTGATATCCGGTAAGTGGCGACTTTTTAACCACAAGTTTCTCACCGAAAACTGCTTGTTGACAAGTGGTCGGGATCCATGTCCGCTGTGATCCATAGGAAAGTTTCAACTCCGTGAATTTTAAACAAGGAATCACCGTGTGTTTGTGTGGCTAAAGGCTAAAGCTTCCCAACTCCATTGTTCTACTTTGACTTCTCCAATATTAATTGAACAAATTGCAAAAGATTCAGCAACACAGTTCCCCAAAATACTGTGTAATTATGCGGTTAAAGCAGACAACATTTAGCTGTGTGTGTGTGGGCAGCGCTCATACTTCCTAAAAACCCGTGACGTCTTGCGTACACGTCATCATTACACGACGTTTTCAAGACGAAACTCCCGGGAAATTTAAAATTGCAATTTAGTAAACTAAAAAGGCCGTATTGGCATGTGTTGCAATGTTAACATTTCATCATTGATATATAAACTATCAGACTGTGTGGTGGTTAGTAGTGGGTTTTAGTAGGCCTTTAAGAGAGTCCCACATGGAGGAATTATTGGATTGTCTTCAGGAATTAGCTGCTGCTGGTTAAAAGTGATTCAAAAAGTGGTTAAAACTTTATATAAAAACAAAAACAAAAAACACTACTGTTTATAAAAAAGCATGTTTTCTATATGTGATATTATAAAAGAACAGCCAAATTACTTATTGGACCTTTTGACGTCTCCCGGGCCAAATAGAAGACACGCGCAGGGCTGTAGTTTGTAGTTTGTACTAGACGCCTAAGATTTAGCTAATGAAGATTCAAAAAACCTCCATTTTATATAAACACTAAGTATATATGTAATGTAGAAACAGGCATATTAATAATAACATGTAATATTTACGTATTTTGCACAATCTAGGAATATGAATGTCAAAGTTGACCACCCTCTCGGTTTATGTCCACAACCTACCACTCTCCAGGTCAGAGGCATGATTTACAGATTTGAATTAACTTTTACCGACTCAGATGAGATGCAGCTGCTCACCACTCAATAGCTGCATTACCTCTCGGTGATCGAGGCACCGCTAAAAGTAGTTCCTCAGCGTTAATTCTTGTAATAACAATGTCGCCAATATATGGTTAATATTCAGGTCACGTCACGTAAATGGAGTATTGTTGGCGTCTTTAGGATGTTTTTTTAAAAGGCTTTATGGGCGCGATAAATGCAATTCCCATTAGTTGCATTTGATAGGCGTCCACTACCAGTCGTATATTTCCTATCATAATACATTAAATAAAGAAAGACATACACTATATTGCCTAAAGTATTTGGCCACTTGCCTTGACCCACATAGAAACTTAAAGTGCCATCCCATTCCTAACTCATAGGGTTCAATGTGATGTCGGTCCACCTTTTGCAGCTATTATAGCTTCAACTCTTCTGGGAAGGCAGTCCACAAGGTTACGGAGTGTGTTTATAGGACTTTTCGACCATTCTTCCAAAAGCGCATTGGTGAGGTCACACACTGATGCTGGTTGAGAAGGCCTGGCTCTCAGTCTCTGTTCTAATTCATCCTAAATGGGTTCTATCGGGTTCAGGTCAGGACTCTGTGCAGGCCAGTCAAGTTCATCCACACCAGACTCTGTCATCCACGTCCTTATGGACCTTGCTTTGTGCACTTGTGCACAGTCATGTTGGAAGAGGAAGGGGGGCTCGCTCCAAACTGTTCCCACAAGGTTGGGAGCATGGAATTGTCCGAAATGTTTGGGTATCCTGAAGCATTCAAAGTTCCTTTCACTAGAACTAAGGGGGCGAGCCCAACTCCAGGAAAAAAAAAAAAACACAACATAATTACCTCTTTCACCGAATTTACCACTCGGCACAATGCAGTCCGAAATGTACCATTCTCCTGGCAATTTCCAAACCCAGACTCCTCCATCAGATTGCCAGACTCGTCCATCAGATTGCGTAATTCATCACTCCTGAGAAGGCGTCTCCACTGCTCTAGAGTCCAATGGCGACGTGCTTTACACCACTGCATCCAACGCTTTGCATTGGACTTGGTGATGTAAGCCTTAGACGCAGCTGCACGGTCATGGAAACCTATTCAACGAAGCTCTCTGCGTACTGTACGTGGGCTAATTTCAAGGTCACATGAAGTTTGGAGCTCTGTAGCAACTGACTGACCGGAACGTATGCGACCTCTTTGCACTATGTGCTTCAGCATCCGCTGACCCCTCTACGTCAGTTTACATGGCCTACCACTTGGTTGCTGAGTTGCTGTTGATCCCAAACGCCTCCCTTTTCTTATAATATAAAGCAGACAGTTGATTTTGGAATATTTAGGAGCGAGGAAATTTCATGACTGGATTTGTTGCACAGGTGGCATCCTAAGACAGTTCAAAGCTGGAAATCACTGAGCTCCCGAGAGTGGCCCAGTATTTCACAAATGTTTCCACGCCCATGCTTGATTTTACACACCTGTGGCCAGGCCAAGTATTAGGACACCAGATCCTGATCATTTGGATGGGTGGCCAAATACTTTTGTCAACATAGTGCAGGGGTCGGCAACCCCCGGCTCCGGAGCCACATGCGGCTCTTTGGCAACTCTGATGCGGCTCAGCTGCACAATCGCCGACCCCCCAGATCTCTGCGGGGAATTTCCGGAATTCAATGCCTCTCCCGGACATCACCCGGAGTCAACGTTCTCCAATTTTCGCTCGGACTACAATATTATGGGCGTGCCGTGATGATATTACTCTTAACGTCCTCTTGAACGTCATCGCGCCCGCCATTCACGGAATGCTATTTGCGTCCTCTTGAACGTCATCCCGCCCGCCATTCACGGAATGCTATTTGCGTGCCGACCGGACACATGCATTTCGCTGCTTCTATCGGCACATGTATGAGATTGCAAGGCATACTGGGTGACACAGAGTAGACTGACGGTTGTGATATAAACAACTTTAACACTCCTACTAATATGCGCCACATTGTGAACCCACACAAAAGAAGAATGACAAACACATTTCGGGAGAAAATCATCACAGTAACACAACATAAACGCAACACAACAAATACCCAGAATCCTTTGCATCCATGACAGTTTCTGACTATGTTATACACCCCGCGAGCACCAAACCCACCCCCCTGCCTGCTTGGTTGAGGTGGGCGGGGTATGGTGCTCGCGGGGTGTATAACATAGTCAGGGAGTGTCATGGATGCAAAGGATTCTGGGTATTTGTTGTGTTGCGTTTATGTTGTGTTACTGTGAGGATTTTCTCCCGAAATGTTTTTGTCATTCTTCTTTTGTGTGGGTTCACAATGTGGCACATATTAGTAGGAGCGTTAAAGTTGTTTATACCACAATCGTCAGTCTACTCTGTGTCACCCAGTATGCCTTCCAGTCGTGTGCGTGCATCTGCGGATGCCTCTCACAACATGTTGCTGGACTGGCAAGCAGTTTGTACATGTTGTAGAAGGTGTTTAAGGCAATGGCTTCATAGCATGCCCTTATCCTTGTCATCTGGGTGACCACCAGCAGATATTGGCGAGAATAGTTGCGGCTCCCATTGTCTTCCTCATTTTGTGAAACGGGTCGAAATGGCTCTTTGATTGGTAAAGGTTACCGACCCCTGATATAGTGTATGTGTTCTTATCTCTCAGATTGTGAATGATGGACAAAATTCTTGAAAAAAAAGTGAAGATCCCTTTTAAGTTGAGTAAGTTCACAAACTTTCAGACTTGTTTTGCTCTTTTCTTTTTAAAGCCCTCATACTTCTTGGTACACATTAAAGCAGCGCCAGTACCTGCTTGTAACTGTTTATGACGCACTCTTTGCTTTCATTACAATTACAAGCAACGTTAGCTACAAAACGGACATTAACCTAAATGAGCGCCGTTATTCTACTGCGATGGCTCGGAATTAGACGAGTGCCTGATTACAGTTCAAATGGAGTTGAAAAGGTCCAGGCAAAGATATATAGTGCACTATCTGCACAGATAGATAAACAAAAAAAAAAAGTGGCGTAAGCACTTTTAAGGAAAGCGTGCTGGTGGTGATTTGTACCGCTTTGAAACGACACGAGGAAGTTCTGCTGTGTTTATCTACAAAAGAGCTTCCTGTGTGTCCCTGAGCAGACATGGTTTTGAAGTTCCCCTGAGATATAATCCCCGTGTTGGCCTTCTCCACTAACTCAAGCCTGCGGACACTCGGAGACGGTCCTCGCCGTGATTTACGCGAGCCAATCCACTCGGAACTCAGCAAACTCCCGCTGCTAAAAGACGACTCCGTGTTTTATCTTTGCATAAGTAAATAAACATGTGCAGCGTGACTCATCGCTGAGAAATGTTATTATTCCCCGCGTTTGTTTTCTTGACTCGTTTCATTTGGATGTCACAATCTCGGTCGTGGGTTGGAGGTCGTTTCTGGGTCGTTCTCAGCGAGACACGAGCCAATATATTTCCGCAGTGAACCATTTTCTTAATATTCCCGCAGAAATGAGCCACGTCTGCGCTGCATGAACAGTCGGGGCTCCGCCAACGTTTTTAAGCCATTTCTAGGGCAAGTGTTTACTCTCGGGAGTCGACGGAAATATCCACAATATTTTTTTCTTCCACCTTTTTGTTGCTTCCAAGGGCCACAAGAGTCACCTGGGGATGTTTGAGACCTGACTACAGAAGGTTACAGTATTTGTTGTTGTTGCTGCTGCTACAAGGTCATAGTGTTTGCTTGAATTGTACGTGCTAGGGATGGACAATTAATCACATTTTAATCATGAGTTTGCCCTCTCACGATCATATAAATATAATCGATAAAAATGTAAAGTGCGTGAAATTTCTTCAGTATAGAAAAAGGTGTGACTGATTGGAAAAAAAAATTTTTTTAATGTTTTTTTATAAATTAAATCAAAAAAAAAAAAAAAACACAAGATACACTTACAATTATTGCACTAACCCACAAAAAACTCCCTCCCCAAAAGAGTTGTTTCTTTCTGTTACTAATATTCTGGTTCTATTTGTAGAACAATACAGAGTGCAAGGGATACACATGATTGTGTGTGCTGCTAACATTTTAAATCCATTACTATTTTTTATGTAACTGTTTTTATATTGTTTTCCTTTCTTTTTTATTCAAGAAAAAGTTGATTTATTTATCTTATTTTATTCTTTTAAAAATAACCTTATCTTCACCAGACCAGGTTGTCAATGAAATTAGATTGGTTATTAAAACCAGGTCCAGTCCAGATTTTGTCCAGGTCGGACTCAACAACACACACCGGTGTAGCTCGGTTGGTAGAGCGACCGTGCCAGCAACTTGAGCGATGTAGGTTCGATCCCCGCTTCCGCCATCTTAGTCACTGCCGTTGTGTCCTTGGGCAAGACACTTTACCCACCTGCTCCCAGTGCCACCCACACTAGTTCAAATGTAAAAATTAGATATTGGGTTTCATACTATGTAAAGCGCTTTGAGTCACTAAAGAAAAAGCTCTATATAAAAATAATTCACTTCACCTTAATTTGTGTACACTGAAAATTAGGGATCACAACAACAGATTGCATATAATCTATAAACAAACAAAAAAAGTCTTTATTATGAAAGCTTTTTTTTGGACAATTAGATTTTGTAACAGAATTTTTTTATGTTTGAAATTTGCGAACTGAATGTTTTTACATCGAATTGTGCTGTCCATTTAATTGGAAAAACAAATCTGTTTAAAGAAAAAAAAATCAGTGCATGAAAAAAACAATATTAAAAACGGAATTTTCTTTGACACTGAATTTTTATGCAATAAGAGGGACAGGTGGTAGAAAATGGAAGAATGGATGATTTTTTGCTCAGTGGCCTTGTGGTTAGAGTGTCCGCCCTGACATCGGTAGGTCGTGAGTTAAAACCATGGCCGAGTCATACCAAAGACCATAAAAATGGGACCAGTTACCTCCCTGCTTGGCACTCAGCATCAAGGGTTGGATTTGGGGGTTAAATCACCAAAAATGATTCGCGAGCGCTGCCACCCCTGCTGCTCACTGCACCCCTCACCTACCAGGGCGTGGAACAAGGGGATGGGTCAGATGCAGAGGTTAATTTCACCACACCAAGTGTGTGTGACTATCAGTGGTGTTTTAACTTTAACTTTACACACTGAATATTTTTTCACATCATTTTTATAAACTGATTTTTTTTACAGGGAATTTGCATACACTGAATTTTAAAACACTGATTTATATTTTCATGAAATTGTCAGTAAAATTTGATGTAAAAAAATCAAAAAGCAAAAAATTCAGTTACATAAATTCAGCATATTTGATGCTTTAAATTTAAAATTGTATTATTACAAATGTTCCTTATTTTTACAACTATTCACTTATTTTTAGTCTTTGACTAATCTTAATTTTAGCATGAATAATTGTAAATTTGTTTCGATTGTAGTTTAAAAATGTTAAATTTGAGAAAATAACTATTCAAATAAAACATTTTTAATTTTCCCCATTTAGAAAATCTTATTTAAAGATTCTGCAACATCCCGAAAATGCCTAATCGAAGAATTGCAAGTTAATTGATGCTTGTTTTCAGAATAAAATACGTATCTCTATCTTACAAGTCATGCTAATTTAGGGTGTCTTATGAAGTATTTATCTTTCCATGAAGACAGTCAACTTCACTAGTTTTTAATATTTTTTTTCCAAAAATCCTGTCTTTTTATTTTATATTTTCACAGCTCTTTTTTGAAGAGTAGAAATGTGGAATGTCACCATGGTTGCTTCTATTTATTTGACATAGCGCTAGTATGCCAAATAAATAATCTCTAAACTCAACAAAAAAGTAAGGCATATGATTTTCACGTTCACATACTGTAACCTAGGACAGAATCACAGAATTGGCCAATAAAACGGAATCTGCTGTTTAACTTTTGATTTGAATGAAATATTATTCTTTTTCCATCCTTTTTTCGTCTGCCATCTCACACTTTCAAAACATGTGCTAGCAATGTTTTTTTTTTACCCACAATTCCCAAATTTCCAGAAATTCCACATTTTCCATGATTTTTTTTCCCATTGGAAGTAAATGGGTAATTTTTACTACAGGTTTATTTATTTTTATTTTTTTTTAGCATTTAAGCATGTAAACTTTAGTATGCTGTTTTAGCTCATTGTGCATGTATGTACACCATGTAGCCCAAAGTATTTGGCCACCTGCCTTTACTCACATATAAACTTGAAGTGCCATCCCATTCCCAACCTATCGGGTTCAATATGATGTCGGTTCACCCTTTGCAAAGGTGTTTTATCGGGTTCAAGTCAGGACTCTGTGCAGGCCAGTCAAGTTAATCCACACCTGACTGTGTCATCCATGTTTTTATAGACCTTGCTTTGTGCACTGGAGCACAGTCATTGTAGAAGAGGAAGGGGTCCCACTCCAAACTTTTCCCACAATGTTGGGATCATGGACTTGCCCAACAACCCCACACCATAATTCCTCCTCCACTAAATTTCACACTCGGTACAATGCAGTCCGAAATGTACCGTTCTCCTGGCGACCTCCAAACCCGGACACTCTCCATCAGATTGCCAGATGGAAAATAATGATTCATCACTCCAGAGAACGCGTCTCCACTGCTCTAGAGTCCAGTGGTGACGTGCTTTACACCACTGCATCCGACACTTTGGTGATGTATGGCTTAGATCAGGGGTCGGGAACCTTTTTGGCTGAGAGAGCCATACGAGCCGAATATTTTAAAAAGTATTTCCGTGAGAGCCATATAAAACTTTTTTTTAAGACTGACTACAACTAAATGCATGCATTTTTATGTAAAACCAACATGTTTAGAGTATAATAAGTCTCTCATTTTTTTTAATAACATTGTTATTCTGAAGCTAACCAACAAATAAAATACGTTTTACCGTTAATGCGACATCTTGAACAGGTGCGGTAGAAACCGAGTGGTTGGATTAAAATGCATGAGAATGTTTTAAATTTTGAACGTGATTTTTGACACTGTGATTACCAGCGGAATTACTCACTACTTATCGTGTTAAACAATGTCGGTTAAGATTTATCTGAGAGCCAGGTGCAGTCATCAAAAGAGCCACATCTGGCTCTAGAGCCATAGGTTCCCTACCCCTGGCTTAGATACTGTTGCTCGGTCATGGAAACCCATTCCACGAAGCTCTCTGCGTGCTGTACGTGGGCTAATTTCAAGGTCACATTGGCCAATAAAACAGAATCTGCTGTTTAACAAATAACATCAGGGAAATTGACATAAATGGGAGTGAAATGCTGTCATTGTAAGGAGAAAGAACATTTGTTTGGGAAAATAGTGTGTCCGCTACCGCTTATTCATCACCAAAACAGCCCTGTCCTGAACTAAATGTGGAGACGGCCACTTGAAACAGCAACTAAATTACGAAACTAAAGCTATCAAGAACAATCTGTTCACCCACAACACATCTCATCTGCTAGTGTGGTTGTGAACGACATCATGGATGTAAGATCAATGTACAAACAGGACAGCATTCGCAACTTGTGAGCCTCTCTCTTTTTTAAAACAGCCTCAAGTCGTCTTCAAACAAGTCAAACTCAAAACAGCGGTATACTTCCCACCATCAAAATAACAGCAGTGTGCTCAACATCCGGTTTGACTGCTCTAACAAAATAAAAGTTTCAAAAAAGGTCCTTACACAAGCGTAATGTACTTAAAGCACGTATTGCTACAGTTACACAATTATAATGCTTTCACTTAAAATACCGGTCAAATATGTTCAATGATGTATTGCATCAATAAATGGGGAGTTTTGCATTTAATTAACAACATTTCATTAAATGTTATTTCTGACAAAAAAGCTGATAAAAAATGGAATGAATAAAAAAATACAAGGAAAAACTGAATCAACATTTTTCATATTGCTATTATTTAAATTAATTGTTGTTACTATTATTACTAACACACTTTGTTGTTTATTTGTTAATTAATATCCAGTTATTTTCAATTACATTTAGAGTTTGGGTGGTACAATACTTAAATTGGTGAATAATCGTGCAATTATTCCATCAATCAAAACAAATGTAAGTATCATTTTTGCCATAATCGTCTACCCATGACTAAGAATGGGTATCGTTTGAATCGATACTGGTGTCAGTTTGGAAAGGGTGCTGGTGCCTAATCTGTGAAACCTGAACTAAGGCTGGAACATATTTATGAAAAAAAAAGCGCATGTGTTGTTCGGATGATGTTTTTGCTTTTTTCTGTTATTAATCAGTCTGGAGCACAGTGTCAGGGGCGTAGCGCCAATTCTGGATCCACATTCACACGATTCTGAAGGGGCCCCAATCCCGCTCTAAACCTAAATGTTTCAGCACCATACACAGACTCTTGGTATGTTATATGCACTAACAAAGTTTGATAATGCATGGATCTGGTTAAAATCATCTTTTTTTAAAACACATGTAAAAATCTTAAATAGATGTTTTACTTTTTTTTAAAAAGATAGAATTAACATATTTAAAACAAATCTAGAAAAAACATCCTGAAATCATTTTATTAAAAAAAAAATGTTTTGTTGTCCCTCCCACCCCCCATAAAGGTTACAATAAATTCAATATAAAGTGGCCATAATATGAATTTAAATAAACATACAACTTTAGGAATGGGTACCTTTCACATTTCAACAAAAACTGTACCAATTCCTCATACCTGAGAATCGATACAGGTACTTAACAGTACCAATTGTTGGTAATTTTGTGTGTGTTATTAAATAAGTAATTGTTTTAAAAAAAATTAAATCTATTTTTTTATTGGAACATTTTTTTTATTATTACATTTCCGAAAAAAATAGTTTGTTGGCACTGAATATAAAAAAAAATCATCAAACTTTACCAAAGCCGTGTGCTTGGGGAATTGGTGTTACGCTTCCTACCTGCATAGGGCCTTATAACTTCCGCGTTAACGTAATAGCAGCTCGCACTGAAAGATGTCAAGAGGAGTGGTGTGCTGCGTTTGACATCGTTTTTTATAGCCATTATCAGTCTAAATGGAACTACAGTAAGGAAAAGAAAAGATTCCAGGATAATTCTGATCTTATAGCCCCAACTAAAGCGTCATTTACAACAAGGGATGCAGCCGAAGTGGGGCCAACCACACAGGAAAATGGCAAAGTTGCCTCCAGTTTAAATGATACATTACAGTCAACAAATGTCCGACATAGCACGGCAAATTACTAATTTCCTGTCTAAGTGTAAGGGCAGCAGGAAGTGGGGCCCGAGGGAAGGAAACGAATGAGAGAGGATGTCACCGGCCTCTGCGTAGAGCGTCAGGGCGAGCGGACATATGAGCACATATCATAGTTAGACGACGTCGGTGTCCTGTTCCAAAATGACTCACTGTTTTTTTTTGTTTTTTTTTTAAGTATTTGTTGATTGGGTTTTAGACAAATATTGTTGACATGAATAGCCAACATTGCATCAATTGATGAGTCTCTGTTTGTTGACATGCATTTTAAAAAGGAGCTGCACTTGTTTTTTAAATTTGCCATCATTCAAAACCCATATGCAAGACAAGAACACATATGTTTTTCTTTTTTTTATGCATTCTAACTAAATGTCAGCAAAAGTGCGCCAACAGTGGAATCAAAGGTAGCCGCTCTATTTGCTCGATCCAAAAAACACCCAGCAATTTTGTATATACATGCTGTATGTAGGTCTATATGTACACTGTAAAAAGGCAGTGTTCAAAAACAATAAAACAAATACAAAAACAAGGGGTATTTTATTTGAACTAAGCAAAATTATCTGCAAATAGAACAAGACATTTTGGCTTGTCAAGACTTTCCAAAACAAGCAAAATTAGCTAACCTCAATGAACCCCAAAATACCTTAAGCTAAGTATTTTCTCACTAATAACAAGTTCCCTTTTTTTGGTAGAAAGAAATTTGACCATTTTGCTCAATGTGTTGAAAAATATTCTTAAATTAAGTAAATGCTAGTGCCATTAGCTTGACATAAAAATGTGCGCTCGGCATCATGATTTTTTTTTTCATGCTTGAAGTAAGAAATTATTACTTTAAAAAAGTAGTTTTATACTTGTGAGTGTTAATGACACAGCTTTGCATCAGTTGATATTCTAGTTTCAAACATGTTTTATTCAATATAGGTCATAAAATCTCAGCAACAAGCTGTAATATCTTACTGAGATCATTTGGGACCAAAAACCCTTAAAACAAATAAAACACTAACATAAAATCTGCTTAGTGAGAATAATTATCTTATCAGACAAAAAATAAGCAAATATGACCCTTATTTGAGATATTTAATCTTACATAGATTTCAGTTTTTGCAGTTTAATGTAGTAACATTCATAATAACATGTAATATTTACGTTTTTTGCTAATTTTAAGCATGACAATGATCACTTTTTCCTACAACTACTACTCATGCAGACCTCATTAGAGACAACAAAGACTACTTTAGGACAAATGATGATCCAGAACCTTATAGTTTTGTTTTTTTTACCTGATTTTAAGGAAGATGATTTACCAGTTTTAGAAGCTGAGTGATAAGTAGTTCCCGCAAGTAGCATTATTGCTATGTGCTAAACAAGATATACAAAATACGAACATATTAATCACTTTCTGTGCAATGTCTGATCTCACGGAGATGCCGACTGATGATATGTTTATATTTTCCCGTTTAGATGAAGAATTAATCATATTGCTCAAGATGAGTTAAAAAATAGTGGTGTGTCTATCTTACCATCTCCGGGTATGAATTGAATGTCAAAGTTGACCAGCTTCTTAGTTTATGTCCACATCCTTTTACTATCCAGGTAGAGGCATGATTTATCATCTAGAATATAACTGTCACCAACTCAGAGGCGATGCAGAAGCTCACCGGCTCAATATGTCAATATGGCAGCATTAGCTAGTTCGCGTTCTGTGGCGTGGCTTAAAATTGTTTGTTTGCGTTGGCGCTTATAATAACAATATTACAATATAACAATTAAACTTGGTTCATATTCAGATTAGGAGATGTAAAAGGAGTATTTTAGGCAATTTTTGTGCGGCCTCTAAAGGGTTTTATAGACGTAATCATAGGGGCCGATCTACATTTCTGCCATTTGGTGCTCGATGCAGTGTTGTCCCGAATGTTTTGGTACCGGTACGAGTTCCAAAAGTATTTCGGTACTTTTCGGGAATTTTCTAAACAAAGGGGACCACAAAAAAATTTCATTATTGGCTTTATTTTAACAAAAAAAAAATCTTACAGTACATTTAACATGTTTATTATTGCAATTTAGTCCTTAAATAGAATAGTGAACATACTAGGCAACTTGTCTTTTAGTAGTAAGTAAACAAACAAAGACTCCTAATTTAGTTTGCTGACATATGCAGTAACATATTGTGTCTTTTATCAATATATTATTTTGTCAAAATTATTAAGGACAAGTGATAGAAAATTAATTATTAATCTTAATCTACTTGTTCATTTACTGTTAATATTTGCTTACTTTCTCTTTTAACATGTTCTATCTACACTTGTTAAAATGTAATAATCACTTAATCTTCTGTTGTTTGATGCTTTACATTATTTTGGATGATACCACATATTTGGGTATCAATCCGATATCAAGTAGTTACAGGATCATACATTGGTCATATTCAAAGACCTCATGTGTCCAGGGACATATTTCCTGAGTTTATAAACATAATCTAAATTTAAAAAAAAACAAAGAAGATTTTGTGATGTTAAAAAATATCGATGTAATCATAGTAGTATCGACTAGCTACGCTATTGTACGTGGTATCATTACAGTGGATGTTAGGTATAGATCCACCCATGGCCTTTGTTTCTATTGTTCTGTCCTGGAAGAGTTGGTGCTGCAGGTAATTCTGGGAATTTGTTCTGTAGTGTTTATGTTGTGTTGTGGTACAAATATTTCAGAATGTGTTTGTCATTGTTTAGTTTAGTTTCAATATATAGTACATGTTTATGACAGTGTTGGCATTGTTCATACTTCTACCCTTTGTGTGACATGCATGGCTGTTGAGTAAGCATGCCCTTTATTCTCTCATGAACAATGTGATTAGAGTCAATATGATTGTGTCATCCATCCATCCATTTTCTACCGCTTATTCCCTTTGGTGCCTATCTCAGCTACAATCAGGCGGAAGGTGGGTTACACCTTGGACAAGTCGCCACCTCATTAATGTATTGATCGGGCACCATGAAAACTTGCTTATTGATCTAAGAATATAGACTATGTGATTTAGTTATTAAAGGGGAACATTATCATTGTTGTTTTATTTTTCGAAGTTTTTTTTTTAATTTTACACCTCCCGGAATATCCCTAAAAAAGCTTTAAAGTTCTTGATTTTCGCTATTTGTGAAGCGATTGTCCATTTCCCTGTGACGTCATACAGGGCTGCCAATACAAACAACATGGCGGTTACCACAGCAAGATATAGCGACATTAGCTTGGATTCAGACTCGGATTTCAGCGGTTTAAGCAATTCAACAGATTACGCATGTATTGAAACAGATGGTCGGAGTATGGAGGCAGATAGCAAAAACGAAATTGAAGAAGAAATTGAAGCTATTGAGCGAATAGCTATTGACGCTATTCGGCCATAGCGTGGGTGTACCTAATGAAGTGGCCCATAGCATGGCTGCCTTATTAGCATTGCTGGTAAAATGTGCAGACCAAACGATCAGGACTTTCGCATCTTGTGACACTGGATCAACTTAAATCCGTCGATTGGTAAGTGTTTGTTTCGCATTAAATGTGGGTATTTAGTTTCAAATGTACATACAGCTAGCATGAATAGCATGTTAGCATCGATTAGCATAGCATGTTAGTATCGATTAGCTGGCAGTCATGCCGTGACCAAATATGTCTGATTAGCACGTAAGTCAACAACATCAACAAAACTCACCTTTGTGATTTCGTTGACTTAATCGTTGCAAATGCATCTGCAGGTTATCCATACATCTCTGTGCCATGTCTGTCTTAGCATCGCCGGTAAAATGTGCAGACACTCTGGCAAATTCAATGGGGGTCTGGCGGCAGATTTGTTGCCAGTGGTGCAACTTGAATCCCTCCCTGTTAGTGTTGTTACACCCTCCGACAACACACCGACGAGGCATGATGTCTCCAAGGTTCCAAAAAATAGTCTAAAAACCGGAAAATAACAGAGCTGACACCCGGTGTTTGTAATGTGAAAATGAAAATGGCGGCTGTATTACCTCGGTGACGTCACGTTCTGACGTCATCGCTAAAAGAGCGATAAACAGAAAAGCGTTTAATTTGCCAAAATTCACCCATTTAGAGTTTGGAAATCGGTTAAAAAAATAGATGTTTTTTTTTCTGCAACATCAAGGTATATATTGACGCTTGCATAGGTTTGGTGACAATGTTCCCCTTTAAGCAAAATGGACCAAATTTGCCACAAATTTAGCAACAACAAGATCGATTGTACAAAAATTATTTTAAAGACTGAAAGTTGCCATCAATCCCACGTGGATGCTCTGCATTATCCATGGGTAATAGGGCCCCGGAGCACCCATGGGATGGGCGCCTATGGGCAGAATAGTATACCGTCAATAGCTGTATTTTTAGCCGCCTCATACATTCCAAGTCAAATTTTAGGACTTAGAATGCATGAAAAATAGAAAAACAAATGTGATCTTGTTCCACATAGGGATTGTGTCAGGCTTGGACTTGGTCTTGGGTTGTTTTCCCGAGGTGCAAAGCGAATAGAGTGGAAACGGCGTGAAGGTAGGTACATATTTAATTTATTTACTCATAAACTAAAAACAGGAACAAACAGAAAGCGCTCACAATGGAGGTACAAAACTTGGCCTATGAAACAAAAGACTAGCACAAAGGCTATAAACTATAAACATGAAACAAAACACTTGTGCTATGGCATGAATGACAAAAACTTACGTGGATAAAATGAACAGCATAGCAAGGCATGAAGCAGATAATCGAGGTTGTGAAGGAGGTGCAGCATGGGTAGCATGTGTGCGAGTGTGAAGATACCAGAAAGCAGATAAGAAAAAGAGTGACTTAAGTAGCTATGATGATTAGTGAAAACAGGTAAGGCTGAGAACAGGGACGTGACATGACAGGTGAAAAGTAATGAGTTGGCATGGAGACAAAAACAAACCAGGAAGTGCCAAGACAGAACTTAAATGCCCATTAAAAACTAAACATAACCTGACCAATACCAAAACATAAACTTACAGGCGTGACAGATTCTGAATTATAGTAGTTAGCTTTTCCCTTTAAATGAAGCCCGCCGAAACGTGACGCGGACGAGCAGATGAAACAGTCCCAGTCGAGTAAAAGAGTTTTAGCTGCTCACCTATCCGAGGAGAAACACCTTCCACGCTACATGCATCCCGTCATAAAAGCTCGGAAGCAACCCGGCCGATTAATGAGGCTCTAAGACGGGATGAAACCATTTATTTTTTATTATTCCATCTCCTCCTCGCCGGACCACAAAGTGGTTCGGAGAGTCTGTTTTATGTATTCAGCTGCCTCGCTCTCAACAAGCATGTGGAGCCGCTTAAACAAACCATCAACGAGAGCACAGCTGCAACAACAAGCGATCGATCGGAGGCAGGTTAGCGTCTGAACACAGCGCCGCCAGCACGCTGGCTTCAGCAGGTGGGGTGGGACTTGTAATTTGCTGCTGAAGGGCTTTTGTGCCTGCCCGACTTCACAGAAACTGTAACTCGCGCCTCCCTTGATAGATAGCCATGACGGCTGATAGAATGTGTGTGTTTGGGAGGGATTCGCCGCTGTATAAACAATCGACTCCCTACCTTCCACAACATCTGGGAACTCTCATGTATTGAGGCAGAAACAAATAACCGGGGACTTGTTAGTTGCTGATTACATTTTAAACAACTCATCATGGCTCTTGGAGCCCGGCTGCAATAGTAGAGAAAATCGTTGTGTTCCAACTCATGAAGAAAATCAAGTACTAATGCTGTATTTTGGTGTTAACATTATGTGAATCAAAACTCCTATTCTGGAAAAAAAGGCCAAAATGCTAATTTATAAATAAATATAATATTGAGGACAAACAGAGACAGGGTGGCTGACATGACGGCCAGGAGATTGATGGTTCGAATCTACATGAAGCGGGATAACTCCTTAAGTGAATACCGTATTTTTTGGATTATAAATCCCTCCGGAGTATATATACATACGTCGCACTGGAGTATATGTCACGTTTTTGGGGGAAATTTATCTGATAAAATCCAACACCAAGAATAGACATTTGAAAGGCAATTTAAAATAAATAAAGAATAGTGAACAACAGGCTGAATAAGTGCACGTTATATGACGCATAAATAACCAACTGAGAAGGTGCCTGGTATGTTAACGTAACATATTATGGTAAGAGTCATTCAAATAACTATAACATATAGAACATGCTATACGTTTACCAAATAATCTGTCACTCCTAATTGATAAATCTGATGAAATCTTCTTGGATGTCGCTTCCAAACAACTCTGCCAACTCCAAAGGTATACGCCGCTTCTTCTTGTCGTTTTCTGCTGCATATTTCACTACGTCCAGCTTGTAATCTGCAGTACATGATTTCCTTTTTGGTGCCATTTTTGTTCAGCCCTTCTCAGTTTTTATAAGTTACCGCCAACGTTGAAACTATCCATTTTAATAGCTACGGCAGCAGCATATAGCATATAGCAGTTAGCATTCCATGACCCACAATGCACTTCTGCCATTAACCCTCCCCCGCCAAATTCTTAATGGCTGACGTGTGTGTGACGATTGCTGACATTTTCTTTGTCTCTTCCATGAATGAGATACATAATATTATTAGATATTTTACTGTAATGTGTTAATAATTTCACACATAAGTCGCTCCGGCCAAACTATGAAAAAAACTGTGACTGATAGTCCGAAAAATACGGTAATTATTTAGCCTAAGCCCTATTTCAGCCACGCTAAACCATCGTTTAAGTTTCCCCTCCTTGGATAATTTTTTACACGGGTAAGTGTGCCGTGTATTTCTTTAATCTCCGGCGCTTAGCTTTGTATGGACTCATTGATCGTTTACAAAGTGAATTCGCAAAGGAAGTGATGCCAGAAAGACCGCACCACACACAGGAAGTGACGTCAGAAAAAACGCGCCATGGCCAGTTTCATAACAACTTGTTTCCACTCGGAGGTAAACGCTACAGTAGAACGATGGATGCAAGTCATCCAGAGATGCCCGTGTTTTCCTTCCTCTACATCTACAGACGTTTGTGGAGATCACACATGAATATCGTAAGAGAAAGTGATTGCAGCTATTTCAGATACAACACTACTCAGACGGGAAGAAAACTTTCCAATGTCGAGGTCAGCTGGGATTCTACTTAGCGAAAAACTTTGTCCATTTGTCGAAGGAGAGACAACGAGAATGCGAGCTCCTGTGGCTGTGATAAAAAATTTAGTGTGTGCTTTTGTATTACCAGGCCGACGATTGAAGACTACGGAAAACCATGATTGCATTTGGACTTGCAAAGCAGACTGTATCAGTTAATGTCCGCCATGTATGTTGTGGACTCAACGTCTAGGTCCAAAGTATAAAAAGTCACCAGAAACAAATGGACAATGAAGGTGAAGGCAAAAGAGTGAGGAGTGTCCTGACCAGGTCTAGATCGTTAGTTTGATTGATGTAAAATGTTATTTGTCACTGTGACAGTCCCTTGCTGTCGTGCGGGTTCCAGGGACCACCAAGAAAGGACATTCTGGCGAGCAGGTTTAGACTTATTTTTCAATAAAAAAGTTTCTTCCAGGTTGCTTTCCAGCCTTGCCGTTCGCTGCTCGCTCTTCCGCTCTGTTTTTTTTTTAGCTTTGTGCGTCATCTTCTTCCTCGGGCTCTCCGTCGCTCTCGCTTAGCATCCGCTTCTCGTTGGCTCTGGTTTCTCTTTCCCTCTCTCTCGCCGATATTTACGGCTGCCGCTCTTTTACACAGTTCGAGAGGATTACTTAATTGTGTCCAGCTGGGCGGTCCACGCACCTGATAATTGCGGCGTCGATCCCGGCACGCCCTGCCTCGCTGCTTGCTCGCCATCCCCGCCTCTTCGCTGCTATCTTGGATGCCTCGCTGTCGGACTGCCGGCTCCGCCTCTCCACAATCATATTGTTTACTTTCACATGTCCATTGAAGATTTTATTAACTAATGATGTCTCAGGTGTAATTCACTACAATAGGGTCCCACAGCACACTGGATTCCAGGTAATTGAAATAACACAACACTGGGTATTGTTCAGATAAGTTATATTTAATTTAAGAACTTGCACACAAGGCAACACTGGAGGTGACTATGACGTGCTCATTTTCCGCGCATGCGTACTAGGTCACTGTGACAGTCTCTTACTGTCGTCGCTCGGGTTCAGCAGACCACCAAAGAAGGACATGTCTTTAGCAGGTTTGACTTCTTTATTTTGCAATAAAGCTTGGCTACAGTTTGGATCGCTTTTCAGCTCCTTCCTCCACTGCTCGTTCGTCGGTCGCTTTTCAGCCGCCGTCGTCGTTGTTGTCGTCGTCTGCTTTCTGTCGCTCTTGCTTTTCACGCACTGCATCTGCTGCGGACACTCCAACTCTTTCCCTGATCTCTCCTCCTTCTCCCCTTTTATACAGCAGGAGGAGATGAGTTAATTGTGTGCAGGTGTGTGTGCCACACACCTGATTTAGATTGTGGAGGCATTGCTCCCAGCAAGCCCCGCCTCTCCGCTCCACTGCATCCTCCGCCTCCTTGCCGCCATCTTGGGCAGGGCAGCGTTGGGTCCGACTCTCCACAGTCACATTGCGCCGGCGGACGGCGGGGCATGCGTGTGTGTACATGGTCAAGGTTAGATGGGATTTATCCTGGATAACCTTAGCCCGTTTAGTGTAGAAGGGGCATAAGGTTAAATTGTAGGGCCGCACCAAGCGATTATTTCTTGAGTCGATAATACTCTCGTTTTTATTTTCGATTAACACGCAGATTTAATTACTTAAACGCAAAAAAAAAACTGTTCTTCTGTATAGCGGTGCAACATATGTCCTCAAAATAATTTCCTCCAAAATATGCCAACAATTTTCTTGTATGTAGTAACTTTAAATGCATGTTGTTTGGTCGGGGATACAAAAGAAAATTACTCAGAGAGCCGTTTTTCTGTTTCCTCCGCCATCCTGGAGAATCGCCCTTGATGCCTTTCTTAAGTGCTCATGCATTACAGTGCGCTGCTGTGAAAAGCTATTTCTCATTTGTAGTTTACGGAGCACTTCAAAAGGCTCATTTTCTCCAGAGGCATCTCAGGCCAATGTAGAAAATGCTGCCAAGTAAGATCAGCTGATATGATCACAACTATTAACTGTAAATGTTATTATTTATTTATGGTGAGACCTATTGACTATATGATCTGGAAGATTAACCATAAAATTACTTTTTTTGGGGGGGGGCGTGACCTAGTAGTGGGACCGATACCAATACATTTTGTTTTAAAATATCTGATACCACTACATGATTTTGCTTTTTTATTTTTATACACATATATAATTAGCAGAATAACACAAGACGGCATTGTGACAATAGCAAACAAGTACTCTAAACTACTGTATTTCCTTGAATTTCCGCCAGGGCGCTAATTGATTTAAAACCTCTTCTCACTCCTGCGCTTACCAAAGGCATGCGGTAAAAGTAAGCATCCATCCATCCATCCATTTCCTACCGCTTATTCCCTTTTGGGGTCGCGCGGGGGGCGCTGGCGCCTATCTCAGCTACAATCGGGCGGAAGGCGGGGTACACCTTGGACAAGTCGCCACCTCATCGCAGGGCCAACACAGATAGACAGACAACATTCACACTCACATTCACACACTAGGGCCAATTTAGTGTTGCCAATCAACCTATCCCCAGCATGCGCTAATTATTTTAAAACCTCTTCTCACTCCAGCACTTACCAAAGGCATGCAGTAAAAAATTGAGTGTGATGTAAGCTTGGACCTTAAATCATACTGAATAGCTCTTAATCTTCTTCCCTTTATGCGATTTCAAATTACCGGTATTGAAATCAGCCTCCTCCATTTTGAAAATGACGACAGGGGAAGTGTCACTCGTGACGTCACGAGTTTGACCAGGCGGTAATACTAAGTATGCGCTAATTATTTTGCGAAGCGAGTTTGACCCGGCAGTAATTGAAGGCAGGCGCATACTATATGCCCTGCGGCAATTCAAGGAAATACGGTATGTCATTATTCTCTTTTATTACATACAATTGTTTAAACAAGTCAAAGTCCTCCTCTGTCCAGGGAATTTTTAAACTAACAAAATCAACGGCTAAGTCTGGGGTCAGCCAACTTTTAGCACCGCCCCAGTGGCTCTCTGGAGCCTTTTTAAAAAAGGATTGAAAATGGAAAAAGATTGTTAGAAAGCCCACTCTTTAATATGTTCTTGTGTATGCTTCACTAATGAGAGTATTTTGTGAACATAGTATTGTCTCACTAATTTCGGTTGTTCTTCAACTCAATAACGTGTGGACTGTGACGCAGCAGTTCATTTACATGTAAAATCCTTCACTCCTCCCTTGTCTCATTTTGTCCACCAAACATTTTATACTGTGTGTGAATGCAAAAAGGTGCGCTTTGTTGATGTTATTGACTTGTTGGAGTACTATGTCTCATAACACATTTCAGATGATTGTTTGTGTGCCATGTTGTTACAGACCACAGCTAACGTTACCTAGCCTGCCAAAGATTGTAATAAATCTATCAAAAGAAGACAGCTTACCGTTTCCTTTAACTTGGACACACACATCTATATTTTCGGTCATTAAAATCCAGTAAATTCCAGGAGTTCTCACCTTCTGAGTAGCCTTTGATTTGTAATGTTGTAAAATTGTGTAGAATAAATATTAAATTCAAGATTCAGCCATTCAACATTTCCGTCAACGAAGGTTTGCTTCAGCCTGGCAAATTTCACTGCAATAAGGCACTTTTGGTAGTCATCCACAAGCTTCTGGCAAGCTTCTGGTTGAATATTTGACCACTCCTCTTGACAAAATTGGTGTGGTTCAGCTAAATTTGTTGGTTTTCTGACATGGACTTATTTCTTCAGCATTGTCCACACGTTTAAATCAGGACTTTGGGAAGGCCATTCTAAAACCTTAATGTTAGCCTGATTTAACTAATCCTTTACCACGTTTGACATGTGTGTGGGGTCATTGTCCTGTTGGAACACCCAACTACGCCAAAGACCCAACCTCCGGGCTGATGATTTTAGGTTGTCCTGAAGAATTTGGAGGTAATCCTTCTTCTTCTTTGTCTCATTTACTCTCTGTTTAACACCAGAAACATTGTCAGTAAAACAGGCCCAGAGCATAATACTACTACCACCATGCTTGACGGTAGGTTGGTGTTCCTGGGATTAAAGGCCTCGCCTTATATACTACAAACATATTGCTGGGTATTGTGGCCAAACAGCTCAATTTTTGTTTCATCCGACATCACATGGACAAATATAAGAACTTCTGGAGGAAAGTTCTGTGGTTATGAACATTATGTTCTTTACAAGTGTTTGTAAACTTTTGAGCACAACTCATATATACATATATTTATATATATATATATATATATATATATATATATATATATATATATATATATATATATATATACACACACACATATATATATATATATATATCTATATATATGTATATATATATATATATATATATATATATATATATATACATATATATAGATTATATATATATATATATATATATATATATATATATATATGTATATATATATATATATTTATATATATATATATATATATATATATATATATATATATATATATATATATATATACATTTAAATACATATATATACTGCATATATACATACATACATATATATACACACATATATACATATATATATACATATACATCAAATTATAATATGTAGCTATAATACATTTTACATTTATTTATTTATTGTTTTAATCGATTAGAAATTATAACAAATAGCAATTTATTCGACAATTTTTTTTGGGATACACCTACTTGTTAGTGGGTTGAGTCGAAAGAGTTGTCTCTAAAAAGGAGCTGAAGATCTCATCATTACCATCGGGGTTCCCCTGAAGAAAAAATGTGCGAAGATGTAATTTTCATTTTATATTAATCACAGTTCCACCCAGTAGATTAAAACCAGCAAAAGCTGTTCCATTTGACTACATTGTCCTCCTTTTGTCATCACTGGTACATTTACGTGATGATATTTGGAATATGAACTGCAAAAGGAAAATAAGAAAGAAAAAAAGTGCCGAACACTTCATTGTTTTGGAGAAACGTCAAAATCTGAATTGCCAGCGAATCATTTGGCGAGAGAGGTTCCATGTGTCGTCCTTATTTAATAATATTTCACTGACATTTGTCCTGGCAGCATCTCTCGGCGTTCATATGCACTTCATGACAGAACTCCAATTTCTAGTATTACTGCCTCAATAAGGCAAATGGAGAAGAGTGGGCCCCACCTCCTCCACAATGGCGGCAATCTGTCCGTGGTATTTACTTTGTTCAGTTCTATGTTCCCACTCCCCTTAATCTCCCCATTCAAACAAACAAGCAGCATAAGTGTGCACATTCTCGTCCCCACCACTTCGCTCCGTCGTGTTTGCCAGCTCGTCTTCGATGACGACTGGCCACGTTATCATTGATATCCTTGTCTGTCAAGTCTGTGCGGGCTTTATGAGTAAAGTCTAGCCCTTGCTTTGGCTTAGCCAAACATGAAAAAGTGAAGGGAAAGCTAGCATAAGGAAACTTTATCCCCCGATAAAGTGCAAAATGCTCCATGAGCTTGCATTAAGATTTCTATAGATCTGTGTCAACTGATAGAAACAATGCCACATATGTACCATTTACTCCATTTTTCACCACTTATTAGGATTCAGACATTAGTTGCGAATAAATCAAGCGCGCCTCTGCTTGTTGCAGCCAAGTCGTGCACTCTATTTTTGCTTCAGTTGCGTCAAAGTAGGGGTGCCTAACTCATTTTAAATCGGGGGCCACATGGAGAAAAATCTACTCCCAAGCGGGCCGGACTGGTAAAATCACGGCACGATAACTTAAAAATAAAGACAACTTCAGATTGTTTTCTTTGTTTAAAACTAGAACAAGCACATTTTTTGTAGTTTTGTTGTTGTTGTGGTTAATGGTATTATACCTTCATTTGTCCTTATTTATATTTTCTGAATAAATGATGTGATAATGTTCATCAGTCTGCTCATTGGTGTTAATTTTCAATCCATCAAATAAAATGCCTCAGACTGGAAGTCTCTCCAGGGAAGGATGAGGACGGCGGAAAAGATTATCAGGACCCCTCTTCCTCCTATCCAGGAGATCACAAAAAGCCGCTGCCTGACCAGGGCTCAGAAAATCTGCAAAGACTCCTCCCACCCCCACCAAGGACTGTTTTCACTGCTGGACTCTAGAAAGAGGTTCCGCAGCCTCTGTAGCAGAACCTGCAGGTTCTGTAACAGCTTCTTCCCTCAGGCCGTAAGACTCTTGAACGCATTATAATTAAGTTATCCTCTCAACTACCCCCAAAATGGATTAACTCGCTGGAATAAAAAAGACAATATAACATACATCCATAAACATGGACGCATGTGAAAAAGTGCAATGTAATTTATCCTTACAGTAATCCACTTATTTATATCTGCACCTTATTGCTTTTTTTTATTTTTTATCCTGTACTACCAAGAGTTAATGCAACGAAATTTCGTTCTTATTTGTACTGTAAAGTTCAAATTTGAATGACAATAAAAAAGGAAGTCTAAGTCTAATTCTAAGTCTAAAAATAATTTATTTTTTATGTAGTTTGTTCATTTTCCTCGACTGGTGCACTAACACATCTAGCATAATATACAAAGAATTGCTATTGCGACATCTAGTGGACATATTTAGAACAGCAGTTTCTTTCATTCAAAAAATGTCGGCAAATTTTTATACCTAGCAAACTCATCGCGGGCCGAAACAGGTTTTCTCCGGCCTGCGGGCCTTACGTTTGACACCAATGCGTTAAAGGGTACTTAATGGTTTAAGGGACTGTCATGTTTGAAATTTTTGTTGTTGAACGATTATTTTTTAAATCACTCTTGATTTTTGATTATTCATGATTGATCGCATTAAAATACTTTTATAATCAACTATTTGAAAATTGACTTTAAAGAAGAAATGCAATTTTTATGTCAGAATGTCTTACATAAATTTTGTTTTAAGTGTTTTACTTGAATGCACATCATTTGCTTAAAATGTGGTAAGAATATTATTTGAAGTCATGTGAAGGTTTATTTTAAAGCAGGGGTGTCAAACGTACATTGACTGGATCAGGCCCGCGAACAGGTTTTAACCGGCCCGCGAGATAAGTTTGCCAAGTACAAAAAATAGCAGTGTTTTTTTTTTTAATGAAAAAAAAATGCTGTTCTGAATGTGTCCACTGGATGTCGCAATAGCAATTATTTGTGACCGCTGTCACGAGAGCAAGCATGACATATGCTGCTTATTAATAATAGTATACAAAATGTGAATAGTTACTTTCATGCCATGTTGTCAACAATGTTGTTGGTAATACAACCTGTGACATTTATACCCAAAGAAACATGTTTAATAATCTGTACATTTCGTGTTGGATTTATGCCTTCATGGGGACACATTTTAGGGGCGCACATAAATAGGCTGAAATATGTATCCTCATCTAACTTCATGTGTAATGATTGAAATGAGTCTAAATTCACAAGTTTTGTTGTAGATTATGCTATAAATGTACAGATTAAACCACATGATGTGTGAACTACAGTTGAGGAAAATTAGTAAATTACATTAATAACAAATATATTTGTTAATTTCATTTTCTGATGGATTAAAAACTTGCACCAATGGGAACATTTTAATACTCTGCCAGACTCATTCCCACCCTATTGGGCTCTGAACCGAGGATGTCGTTGTGGTTTGTGCTCAAGCCCCCCTAAAATATTCTTAAACCCCCCTAAATAATCTGGCGTTATATTTTATTTTATTTTTCATTTATTTAATTTTTTTTACAAATACATGCCGAAATATTCATTTTAAAGTGGCCCGAATAAGAGTTTAAAATACATAATCATATAACCTGTCATTATTCACTCAGTTTCCCCTCGTAAGGTAGAAAGCGCTTTTACTGCGTCGGTATCCAATCCATTCCACTTGGTCACGTCACTTCCTGTTTGGAGTTTGCGCGCGTCTGACTGTTTAGTTTAACGATCACTTTGTGCATCACCAGCACATCTTCTTTGCTTTTTTCTACTTTTTTGGCTTCACTTTGTCACTGTGCCATGACATTCTGCTTTCTTAAACATTGATTGATCGATTTAAGTATGTGTGAGATGAATCTAAATGCATAACTTTTTTTTTTTTTAATAAAACCTTTCGAAGGCGTTTTATTACCAAATACACAGTAAATTAATCAAAATGTACAACGAAAAAATAAGTTTATTTTGTCGTTGTCAGAAAAAATATATTGGCGACTATTTTGAACTAATACGTTCATAAAATGTCCTCTAAGACGGTATGTGTGAGATAAATTTAAATGCATAAAAAACAAAACTCAAAAACAAAACAAAAAAACCTTCCAGGAAGTTTTATTACCAAATAAACAGTAAATTCATCAAAATGCAAAAAAAAAAAAAAGAAAAACTTGTTTATTTCATCGTCGTCAGAAAAAATATATTGGCGACTATTTTGAACTAACGGTCAAAAGATGTCCTTTTAAGTATGTGTGAGATAAATTTAAATGCATAAAAATAAATAAATAAATAAAGCCCTTTGAAGGAGTTTTATCACCAAATACACAGTAAATTAATAAAAATGTATTCAAAAATAAAAAACGTGTTTATTTTATCGTTGTCAGAAAAAAATATTGGCAACTATTTTGAACTAACTTTCATAAGACGTCCTTTACGTATGTGTAGAATAAATTTAAATGCATAACATTTTTTTTAAATAAAACCCTTTGAGGGCGTTTTACTACCAAATGCATAGTAAATTAATCAAAATGTATTGAATTTTATTTTATTTTATTTTACCGTTGTCAGAAAAAATATAGTGGCGACTATTTTGAACTAATATGTTCATAAAATGTCCTCTAAGACGGTACGTGTGAGATGAATTTAAATGCATAAAAAGATTACAGTAAAACCCTTCGAGGGCATTTTATTACCAAATACGCAGTAAATTAACCAAAATGTATTTAAAAAACAAAAAAAAACTTATTAATTTTGTCTTTGTCAGAAAAAAAATATTGGCGACTATTTTGAACTAACGTTCATAAGATGTCCTTGTGCGGTCCTCTCCAAGGTTTCTCATAGTCATCATTGTCACTGTCACCGACGTCCCACTGGGGTGAGTTTTCCTTGCCCTTATGTGGGCTCTACCGAGGATGTCGTTGTGGTTTGTACAGCCCTTTGAGACACTAGTGATTTAGGGCTATATAAATAAACATTGATTGATGATTGATTGATTCTGTGCACACCGAAACCGGCTAGCATTAGCAGCCTGACATACACAGGTGTGGATTCTTCTGTTGCTGGATGCTTCGGCCTATAGACCATCAGAATGCCTCCACCAAGGAAAAGATTCAACAAACCTGGATAACGAACTGTAAGATCTTCATCAAACTAAATGGGACGCCGGAGGAAGCAAAAGTCTTGGTGGTGAGACAAATAGAAGATTTTGATAAGTCTTGACATTGATGCAGTACTTGGTATCAATGTAGCTTTGTGACTTTTACATCATCTCAATGCGACCCACACCAAGAACACACACCACACCAAGTATTGATATTGACTTGTTACAGAAGATCCTACAACATCATAAGTGGAAATGTGTGAGTATCAAGAGCATGCCAAAACACAGACTGATATGGAGATAGACCCTGATAAGAATTTTTTCTCTTCGATTGTAAAAAACTTTAATTATTTTACCTGTGAACAATATGAAAACAGTGTAAAATCAGAAGATAGTCTGTCAATTATACATTTCAATAGTCCAAGCATGTACACTAACTTTGAGGCTATCAAGGATTACTTGAAATAATTTACTCATCCATTTACCATTATTGCAATTACTGAAACCTGGTTCAACAATGATAAAAATATTGATTTTTGTCTGAATGACAATGAATTAAGGTACATAAACAGAATGAATTAAATAGGAGGAGGGGTCGCATTGTACATTCATAAATCTGTTACAGTTCAATTTTAGCAAACATGACCATAGCAGTCGATGGATTATTTGAATGTTTCACAGTGGAAATCCTAAAAGACAAAAAGACAAATATCTTCATGAGTTGTGTATACCGGGCACCTGCTTCAAGCATAGAAACTATATATGTATATATATATATATATATATATATATATATATATATATTTTTTTTTTTTTTTTTTTTTTTTTGTTAGCCGAAGTTTTGTGCTTGTGCGCTACGTTCGCTCGCATGCTGTGCATCTCCTGGGGGCTAAGCCCCCCTGTCCTTAAAAGCTAGTGACGCCCCTGGTGCAGCCCTTTGAGACACTTGTGATTTAGGGCTATATAAATAAACATTGATTGATTGATAAGATCATGATGAACATTATCACATCATTTATTCATAAAGTACAACACAACAACAAGAAATGAAGATAGAATAATATTAACCGCACATGTGAATGTAAAAAACAACAACATACTTTGTCCATTTTCAGAATGGGCTTGTTCTATTTTCAAACAAAAAAAAAACTATCTAAAGTTGTCTTTATTTTTAGGTTATCATGTCGTGATTTTACCAGTCCGGCCCATTTGGCAATAGATTTTCCTCCATGTGGCCCCTGAGCTAAAATGAATTTGACACCACTGTTTTAATGCATAATTTGCCAGCGAGCAAACCAGTTTCCTCACTCATATTTGCACTGGCGTATGAAATAATCCAAAGCCTGATGTATTAAGCATGAGCACACACAAAAACCTGGCATACACAATTGTTCACGACAAAGTTGAGATTTATCAAGAGTGAACTAATCGTGGAAAGGCTGTGGATACTTTGGCAACACACAGAGGTGGTCATTCAGGGTTTTGCCAACATTTGCTTTCAACCATGTTAAATATGGAAGGAAAGGGCACGTTGTCCCTTATGGTGCATTAAACAGACATTTCTTATTGCAACCAAAGAACATTTTTGTCATTATATAAGATAGTGACCATACTAGGCAACTTCTATTTTAGTAGTAAATAAACAAAATGGTTAAAAATGCTCCTACTTTGGCTGCTGACGTATGCTGTATCACATTTTGTCATTTCCCATTCTATTATTTTGTCAAAACTAGGAGGGACAAGTGGTAGAAAATGTATTATTAATCTTCTTGTTCATTTACTGTTAATATCTGCTTACTTTCTGTTTTAACATGTTCTATTTATACTTCTGTTAAAATATAATAATCACTTATTCTCCTGTTTGGATACTTTACATATGTTTTGGGTGATACTAAAAATGTTGCTGTCAGTCCAATACCAAGTTGTTACAAGATCATACATTGGTCATATTTAAAGAATCAGTTCGGTTGGTAGAGCAGCCATGCCAGCAACTTAAAGGTTCCAGGTTCGATTCCCACTTCCGCCATCACTGCCGTTGGGTCCTTGGGTAAGACACTTTTCCCACCTGCTGCCAGTGCCACCCACATTAGTTTAAATATAGCTTAAAGATACACTATGTTAGGCGCTTTGAGTCTCTAGAAAAAAAGCGCTATATAAATATATTTCACTTCACTTGGTATTGTTACAGTCGATATCTGTGTAGATCCACCCATGGCAGTTGTTAACATTGAGGAGCGCTAGCTTCATTTAGCAGTTTGCTATTGTATCCTACGGTGTGCATGTTTAGCTATTCCTCGCCCAGCAGGGATGATGCTTGTAAGAAACGTACTTCATTTGTCGCCATGGAGGCGAGGATTAGTGATTTACAAGTAGCAAAAACACTGCTGACGGCGAATGGGCGAGCCATGTTTTTAAAGCACCTCTTCCAGAACGGCACTTCAGTGTTAAAAGCTTCACCTTTATTGTTATTTTTTAATCTAAAATGCATTAATTATCTCTCTTCTGTCTCCACACTGTCTGCTTGTAAGTACTCCGTGCATGCCCGTTGCCCAACATACTCGTATTACCAATAATGTCACGACAGCACGCCATCATGTCCACAAAAAAGAAAAAAAAAAAGTACTGGTATTTTTCAAAGGCTGTATGGTATCAATTTTAATTCATTAGTACTATGGTACTTTATTTGTACAGGTGTAGAGTACAACCTTAGTGTGAACCCAGCTTGATACCAAGACGGCGTAGCGCGGTTGGGAGAGTGGCCGTGCCAGCAATCTGAGTGTTCCTGGTTCAATCCCCAGCTTCTACCAACCTAGTCACGTCCGTTGTGTCCTTGATTCCATACATTACATTACATAGTACTTTATTTATTCCGTCAGGAGAGTTCCTTCAGGAAAATTAAAATTTTCAGCACAATCCCATTTAAGATCAGACAAACATTACAGGGAGACAGAACAGGATCGCTGACGGGTCTGCCGGCTTCCAGCGCCCCTTACAAAAAAGGAGGAGATACAGGTAAACAAGGGGGGGGGGATGGGGGGAAAATAGAAGATTAAAATAAAATAAAAAAAAATCGGTCCAAGCCTGGGCTCCTGGAGATGGGGTGCAGACTGAGGCCAAGGGGAAAAAACAACAACTCACAGCCATTGTACACATCCCTATTACATGTGTGTAAAAGGGAAACATCAAATATCAAAGAACAGAGAGGACATTAAAGACATTAAAGCAGCAGATACAACCAGCCACTTCTACATACAGCTATGAATAAAGTCTAAAGGAAACATATCCACTGTGGTGGCCTCTGTGGTGTTCCACGCCATCGTCCGCTGGGGTGGAGGGAGCATGGCCAGAGACAGGAGCAGACCCAACAAAGCAACCAAGACAGCCGACTCCACTCTCGGCCGGTGTCCAGTCCACATGGATGAGCGAGGATACGTCCAAGGTGACTGAGGCGTCCGACACCTGCTCTCCCAGCCAAGACACCGCGAAGCCTCTCCGTCCCAGCGCTCAGTACTTGAGCAAGACACTTCACCCTTGCTCCTGATTGGTCATGGTTAGCACCTTGCATGGCAGCTCCCGCCATCAGTGAGTGAATGTGTGTGTGTGTGTCAATGTGGAAATAGTGTCAAAGCGCTTTGAAGGTAGAAAAGCGCTATACAAGTATAACCCATTTACCATTTGATATGGCATTATTCCACAATCCGTTCTACATAATTTAATATTTGGACGTGTTATAATTACCATATAAATTACTTATTTGCGCTTACAAACTTTTACAGCAGTGCAAGTAAAAAGCTTAGTGACTTGTATTTACACATTCCCTCTCTCTCCCGTGCGCACAGACACACAAAGATCACACAATCATGTCGGCCTCGGCTGAACTTTTGCACTGCAGCACGGTGCAGGTTTCGCCCCTGCAAATCCGGTTGCTAGACAATCTAAGCCAATTACAGTATGAGGGCAAATGGTTAACCTCTGTAATATACATTTCCCAGCCTCTTTCTCGGGGGCTGCTTGTCATCCCCTGGAGGAGAGTTATATGCACCAGGGCTTGGTGTCCCTGGCGACCCGGTTTGGATTGGCTCAATTCATTAAGCCGGGACCCGTGCACAAGCGCGGGTTCACACGGCGAAGACACTCGCTGCAAACAGCTGCCGCGCATTCCTGGTGCGAGGGCCAGGCAGATGTCCAAGGAAAATCAAAGGGAGAGTCAGCTAGGGGAAAGTTTATGAGCCAGCGTTTGCCAACCTCAATGAGAAAAGTCTCCATCCCCTCCTCAAAGACAGGGTGCAGCTGGCGGAACTCAAGGCCCCGTCCTGTTTGGGACTCCCCCGGTTTCTCCCACTCACAATACTGCAACAACTCAACATGCTGACAACATCAGTTGTCTCCCCGTCGCTCTATCTCAACTACAACCACTTTGGCACCGCCGACCGTCTGTCTGGCCGAGGGGAGGAAGATTTCATTCGGTTCTCCCCCTTTCACACTGGAACACTTTAATACAGTGGTACCTCAACTTTAAGAGTGTTTTGAGATAACAGCGCTCTCAGCTAATTATGATGCTTTGAGTTGCAAGAAAACATTTGAGTTACAAGCATCCCTGTCTTTAATTAACTTAGATAATGTCACAGTGAACCATGTAAGATTTTTCCCAAAACATCCGGTCTCAATCTCTAACATTTACTTATAGCTACAAAACGACATGACTTTGTCTTGAAACCATGGAAAATTGTTATTGGATTAAAAATATTTGTGTATTACTGCTTGTCTGCAACATACTACAGCAGAGTGAGCAGAACACCAGCAAAGGTCGCTAAAATAATATCAAATAACGAACATTTATCTATGAAAATGTGGAGAAGCTGCTGATGGTGTTTGATGAAAAAAACAGGTGGAAGGAGGTACTGTCGAGGTCCACTCTCTAAAGTAAATGCTGAAGCGTGGTTGTTATTTATTTCAATTCATTATTTTCACAAATCCATCCATCCATTTCCTACCGCTTGTCCCTATTCGGGGTGGTGTTATTTTTTTGAAAATCAATTTTAAAAGAATATATGTTTACAAAGACATTTGGACGTCTCTGCACTTATTCACCGCACATACAAACGTTTGTATATGTTTGACCTCAACAGCCAAACAGGAGCTTTTATAACCTGTATTTTGTTTTGAAAGAGTTTCATTACAATTTTTAGACCAAATCAAATTACGAGAATCGGTATGAATCAAGAATCGTGTCAAATCAATAATCAATTCTGAATCACATTATGAGTTGTTTTAAGCTGCCCATACCTAGTAAGTAATGTACATTTTTAATGTACTTCATATATATATGTATATATATATATATATATATATATATATATATATATATATATATATATATATATATATATATATATATATATATATGTATATATATATATATATATATATATATATATATATATACACACACATATATATATATATATATATATATATATATATGTATATAATATATTCATACATCCATACATATATAAATACATGTGTATATACATACATATATACACATATATATATATATATATATATATATATATATATATATATATATATATATATATACATATATGTATATAATATATTCATACATACATATATAAATACATGTGTATATACATACATATATACACATGTATATATATATATACATATATGTATATAATATATTCATACATACATACATATATACACATGTATATAAATATATATACATATATGTATATAATATATTCATACATACATACATATATAAATACATGTGTATATACATACATATACACACACACACACACACACAAACACACACATTTTCCTTTTTTTTAATTGTAGCAACATGGCTGTTAACGTTTTTGAGAGCACCAATAGGACTTTATATATATATATATATATATATATATATATATATATATATATATATATATATATATATATATATACATTTTTAATGTACTTCATAAAACTTTACATTTTATATATACACTATTTATATTTATACATACATACATACATATATATATATATATATGTATATATATGTATATAATATATTCATACATACATACATATATAAATACATGTGTATATACATACATATATACACACACATATATATATATATATATATACATATATGTTTATAATATATTCATACATACATACATATATAAATACATGTGTATATACATACATATACACACACACACACACACACACACACACATTTTCCTTTTTTTTAATTGTAGCAACATGGCTGTTAACGTTTTTGAGAGCACCAATAGGACTTTATATATATATATATATATATATATATATATATATATATATATATATATATATATATATATATATATATATATATATATATATATATATATATATATGTACAAATATACATATATATATATATATATATATATATATATATATATATATATATATATATGAGATTTATATACATATATATGAGCTTTATATATACATATATATATTTATATATATGTACAAGCAGTAGAAAATGGATGTGTGTATATATATATATATATATATATATATATATATATATATATATATTTATATATAGTAAGTATGACAAGCTTAACTGTTAACGCACCACCCACAAAAAAGTCCCTTTGGTGCTCTCAAAAACATAAACAACCATGTTGCTACATTAAAATAAAAAATAAAATCCTCCTCATCTCGCTGTCGGCAAATGTTTGTGGCATGCAACCAACAAAAGGAGATGAAAACAGATATGAGGCAGAGAGAGAGGAGGGTTGGGGAGGAGTGGCAGCGTGGTTGTGCTCGAAAGGAGAGTCCTCTTGTTTCCAGGGACCCCTTTTCCTCTCTAGGTCGAAGTCCACAAGCAATTTTGTTTGCTGGTTTCGACCCATATTGAGTAAGCAAAATAGATGAAACGTGATGAATAGCAAGAAAACAAACACACGCTGAAGCACTGAGAAGTGGCGATCGAATAACGAACTGCGTAAACAAAGTGAAATGTACACAAGAGGCATATTTGGCTTGATCTAAAAGTTCGAAATTCAAAGGTTCGTAAATTGAGGTTCCACTGTTAATTCTATTGTATTGCTTTTGATACAATATTTCTTAAATAGAAGTTTGTTTTTCTTTCGAAAAATAATACAAATGTGCTGTTTGAGGGACTGTAAATTGAGGTACTAAGATACTTGAAAAAGACAATATTTGATAATAATAAAATGCACCGACTGAAAGCATGTTTTAGTCCTATAGTACTTTAGTTCTCGTACATCAAGGTTGAAGCAAAAATATCAGCGGCTTCTTGCTGCTGTTGTTAAAGTGACACCTACCAACTGTTGCACGACGGCGCGTCCTTTTTAAAGCCAACCCTCTCCGCAGCGTTGCTCGGCGCTGTTGTTCATCATTTTCCAAACAAGTGCAGGAGCACGCTATAGGTTTGTGTGATATGGCTCACCTTGTTGGTTGCATCGCCAACTCCGCCTCATCTCTGCCCCTGCTTCCCTAGAAACACACACAGCACGGCAGCAGTTGCAACCACGGTTGGACATCATTTAAGAGACAATTTCAACCCTGTTTGTTATGTTGGGTCAATACAAAACCAGGACAGGTATTTTAGTCGTGTGTTTGTCTGAAACATATTGACTGGTTTCTAAATGGATCAACAGGATGGCAATTATTAGCATCTCTTCAAATGTTTTCTTTTTGGGTTTTTATTTGACTTCTCTTCTTTGACTTCTGTGCACACAAACACTGTTCAGCATCTGCATTCACAGCTGGCAATGACTCCATTAATTCTCGAAATAAAAGAACATTCTTGATATTGACAATTTTTTTGGTCTACAAAATTATTTTTTGACAACAGAAATAATACAAATTCACCAAGAATTAATTCGTCATTTGGCTTGACTTAAGTTGAACAAAAACATTGATGTAAACTCTACTGTATCAGTAGCAGTTAAATTGTTAGGGTAGTTAAATCATTATTGATATTGCGTTTTTATAGAGCTACCGAGCGATCTTTTCTTTTAATTGTAATAATTTAGATTAATAACACCTAATTACTTCCTAAAAGTTCATAATATTAAGTTCAGTGCGTCAATGCAGGCACTCTTACAATATGTTTACTATCACAAAGCTAGTCAGTTAACATTTAAATGTCCTCCAATGAATGCCCAAAGTTGGTATTTTCTTCCATTTTAGTCATTTACAAAAAGTAAACTTGGTAAGCAATACGCTAGCATCTACAAAGCAGCTAAGCACACAATAGCACACAAGCTATGCATTAAGTGTCCTTGATTGAACAATATTGCTGTCTAAAAAACACATTTGTCGTTATAAACAAGTACCCCATTTCGAAGTTGCACATAAAGTCTCCATAAGTATTAGAAAGGATCCAGTAACAAACGTGTCCGCATCATTCAATTTACTGCACCATGGGCTTAACTTAATGGCTAATTGTGGCCACTCGGTGTAGCCGAACAAAACTACCACCACTCCACTTCAAATTAAAGACAGCATCAGTCCATTGCATCTTGTTAACAACAAATGGGATAGTGTTAATCATACCTACCGTTGTTTTCTGAGTACTTTCACTTGATAAAGCTTTTTCTATTGTTCCACACTACTTAATAATACATATAATCAGAGGTGGGTAGAGTAGCCAGAAATTGTACGCAAGCAAGAGTACTGTTACTTTAGAGATGTATTACTCAAGTAAAAGTAAGGAGTAGTCACCCAAATATTTACTTGAGTAAAAGTAAAAAGTATGTTGTGAAAAAACTACTCAAGTCCTGAGTAACTGATGAGTAACCTGTTCGTTTGATAATGACGGCAACAAGTAATGCACAAAAAACATAAAAATAGCAATGAACAAATTCAGAGCCAGGAATGTCTCTTAAGCAACTAAAACAATAATATATATTAAATAATATATATTTGGTTTTACACTGTATTGAAAAAAAAAAAGAAAAATAATTTGACCTTTGCAACCTCATTATACTATTAGCTAAGTTTTATATTCATAAATGTAAGTTTCTCAATACCCGACCTGTTTTTTGTGCCTTTAAAAAGATTTACAACTCTACAAAGAAACACTCTACCTCTAACAACCAAAAAGCTGTGAAAACGATGATGCTGTGTTCCAAATTTAAGTTATTTACTGAGATTGAGTGAGCCTATGGCTTTGCACTTTGTTGATTTTATATATGTATATATATATATATATATATATATATTGTTTGCATTTTATTTTAGTTATTTTGAATTTACAACCCCCTGGCACTCTTTTGTACGTTTTTTATACTGTTTTGTACTTTTTTTGTACTTACTTTGATTATTATTTTCAACTGTTTGTAAATGTTGAAATTCATGTATAAAGGTTTATAAAAAAAAAAAAGTGTGCAGTTACTCATGTGACCGCCTGGCTCTGTTTGATTGGTGAAACGGGGCCAAATGTCACCAGTGACTGCATTTGATTGGTGAAATGCAGGCATGTGATAGATCCTACTTTGAAGGTCTGTCTGATAAACCAAAACAAACAAAGCGTGCATTAACAGATCGATAAAAATCAGTAGGGAGTAGCGAGCTGAATATAGATAAATGGAGCGGAGTAAAGGTAAAAGTAAAAGTATGTTGCATTAAAACTACACTTAGAAGTACAATTTATCCCAAAAGTTGCCCAAGTAGATGTAACGGAGGAAATGTAGCGCGTTACTACAACGTATGAATCGTGCTGATACTGTGTTGATTCAATACCGGATTAGCCAAAACTCACGGCTCTAATTATGTTATCTTATTGGAAGAGAAAGTTGTATCGGGCACCCCATTCACAGACAGCTGTTTACTGTTGGTCTTTGTCATAAAGTGTACACGCCAGAAAACTCTATATTGTGAAACTGAAAGACATACAAAATACTTGTTCTTTTATGTATAAAATATGTGATCAATGTTCACTTTAAATCAAAAATACATTGTAACATTAGCAGTTATGTTGCATTGAGACTGAAATGTTTACCTTTAGCGTTAGCTTATATATTGTCACAAGTATAGGCCATCAATGAACTTGCACAAATGTAATATATTGCATACTATTACAAACAAAGCTTCTTCAAGGCTCAACAACAACAATGATGCAAAGCTTCAGAGGGAAATGTTTGTTAGAGCACATTGTCTCACACCAAAATTGAAAAACAAGATGGTTGCTCTGACCTTTGACCTTCATCAGGTGAAATTGACAGCCAATAGAAAATGGGGGGCGTTTCTAACTGAAATAATTTCCTAAAACCACCACCGAGGGGACACTGTGTAATATAACAATGTCGAATCAGAATCAAATTTCGATTCAACACTGTGAACAACCACTGCCGTCGTCGCCCGGGTTCCACTGACCACCCAGGAAGGATTGCCTTTATTTTTCAATAAAGGCAATCTTTTGTGCCGTTGTCGCTCCCACTGCTCGCGCCTCCGTGTCTCGCTCTCTGTCTC
Source organism: Nerophis ophidion (assembly GCF_033978795.1). Taxonomy (NCBI): domain Eukaryota; kingdom Metazoa; phylum Chordata; class Actinopteri; order Syngnathiformes; family Syngnathidae; genus Nerophis; species Nerophis ophidion. The sequence continues at coordinate 27,766,542 of NC_084613.1, forward strand.
TCGCTCTCCGGTCCGCTCTTTAGTCGGCCCAGTCTCCTTCTCTCGTGTCTTGCTCTCTCTTGCTTCTCGGTCGCTGATGACGGCTTTCCTACTCCTTCCGCCCCGATCTCTCCTCCTTCTCCCCTTTTATACAGTGTGAAGAGATGATTTAATTGTGTCCTGGTGCGCGATCCACACACCTGCACATGACTGCAGGTATATATATATATATATATATATATATATATATATATATATTTATAGAAACTAAAACATAACCAAACTGTCAGGGACGAACCTAACATGTATATGTATACATATATATATATATATATATATATATATATATGTATATATATATATATATATATATATATATATATATATATATATATATATATATATATATATATATATATATATATATATATATACATACATTGTCTTTGTTTCCTCTGTGTGTGTGTGTAATATTTCCTGTCAGCGCTCTTATTTTGTCTGTTTCCTGTGTTTCTTCCTGGGCGCTGTTTCTCCTCACCTGGCCACACCTGGTGTCAATCAGCCCACTCCTATTTTAACCTGCCTTCCCATCCAGTCTGTGCTGGATTAATATCGTTACTACCTGTCGCTCCTGTCGTGTCGTGCCAATGTCAGTTCTGTTTGTCGTTCTTACTGGTCTTGTAATTGCAGCGTAGCGGTAAGCTATATTCGTTAGCTGTTTGTAGCTTACTTTTTTTTTGTTCCCTGCTTCCAGTTTGTTTTCATATTACAAGTAACGACTTCTGTTTCCTGCTCGCTATCTGCCAGCGTCCATGCTAGGCTCTTTATCTTCCAGCTCCCATGCTAGCTCTTTTAGTTTGTTACCCGCCTCGTGCGTGCATTTTGTTAGTACCCTTTTGTTTTTTCTTGTTTTATTATTTTAATCAAATCATGTTTTCTCACTCAATGCCTGCCTCCTTCTCTGCATCTTGGGGTTTGTCAACAACAAACTCTGACAATACATACACAATTATACATATATATATATATATATATATATATATATATATATATATATATATATATATATATATATATATATATATATATACACATATGGACAGGTACCGACAGGCCAAGCGGTGTGCAGCTTCAGCGGTCGCGGAGGCAAAAACTCGGACATGGGAGGAGTTCGGGGAAGCCATGGAAAACGACTTCCGGACGGCTTCGAAGCGATTCTGGACCACCGTCCGCCGCCTCAGGAAGGGGAAGCAGTGCACTATCAACACCGTGTATGGTGGGGATGGTGTTCTGCTGACCTCAACTGCGGATGTTGTGGATAGGTGGAAGGAATACTTCGAAGACCTCCTCAATCCCACCAACACGTCTTCCTATGAGGAAGCAGTGCCTGGGGAATCTGTGGTGGACTCTCCTATTTCTGGGGCTGAGGTCGCTGAGGTAGTTAAAAAGCTCCTCGGTGGCAAGGACCCAGGGGTGGACGAGATCCGCCCAGAGTTCCTTAAGGCTCTGGATGCTGTGGGGCTGTCTTGGTTGACAAGACTTTGCAGCATCGCGTGGACATCGGGGGCGGTACCTCTGGATTGGCAGACCGGGGTGGTGGTTCCTCTCTTTAAGAAGGGGGACCGGAGGGTGTGTTCCAACTATCGTGGGATCACACTCCTCAGCCTTCCCGGTAAGGTTTATTCAGGTGTACTGGAGAGGAGACTACGTCGGATAGTCGAACCTCGGATTCAGGAGGAACAGTGTGGTTTTCGTCCTGGTCGTGGAACTGTGGACCAGCTCTATACTCTCGGCAGGGTTCTTGAGGGTGCATGGGAGTTTGCCCAACCAGTCTACATGTGCTTTGTGGACTTGGAGAAGGCATTCGACCGTGTCCCTCGGGAAGTCCTGTGGGGAGTGCTCAGAGAATATGGGGTATCGGACTGTCTTATTGTGGCGGTCCGTTCCCTGTACAATCAGTGCCAGAGCTTGGTCCGCATTGCCGGCAGTAAGTCGAACACATTTCCAGTGAGGGTTGGACTCCGCCAAGGCTGTCCTTTGTCACCGATTCTGTTCATAACTTTTATGGACAGAATTTCTAGGCGCAGTCAAGGCGTTGAGGGGTTCCGGTTTGGTAACCGCAGGATTAGGTCTCTGCTTTTTGCAGATGATGTGGTCCTGATGGCTTCATCTGACCGGGATCTTCAGCTCTCGCTGGATCGGTTCGCAGTTGAGTGTGAAGCGACCGGAATGAGAATCAGCACCTCCAAGTCCGAGTCCATGGTTCTCGCCCGGAAAAGGGTGTAATGCCATCTCCGGGTTGGGGAGGAGGCCCTGCCCCAAGTGGAGGAGTTCAAGTACCTAGGAGTCTTGTTCACGAGTGAGGGAAGAGTGGATCGTGAGATCGACAGGCGGATCGGTGCGGCGTCTTCAGTAATGCGGACGTTGTACCGATCCGTTGTGGTGAAGAAGGAGCTGAGCCGGAAGGCAAAGCTCTCAATTTACCGGTCGATCTACGTTCCCATCCTCACCTATGGTCATGAGCTTTGGGTCATGACCGAAAGGATAAGATCACGGGTACAAGTGGCCGAAATGAGTTTCCTCCGCCGTGTGGCGGGGCTCTCCCTTAGAGATCGGGTGAGAAGCTCTGCCATCCGAGAGGAACTCAAAGTAAAGCCGCTGCTCCTTCACATCGAGAGGAGCCAGATGAGGTGGTTCGGGCATCTGGTCAGGATGCCACCCTTACGCCTCCCTAGGGAGGTGTTTAGGGCACGTCCAACCGGTAGGATGCCACGGGGAAGACCCAGGACACGTTGGGAAGACTATGTCTCCCGGCTGGCCTGGGAACACCTCGGGATCCCCCGGGAAGAGCTAGACGAAGTGGCTGGGGAAAGGGAAGTCTGGGTTTCCCTGCTTAGGCTGTTGCCCCCGCGACCCGACCTCGGATAAGCGGAAGATGATGGATGGATGGATGGATGGATATATATATATATATGTATATATATATATATGTGTGTGTGTGTGTGTGTGTGAAAATTTTGAATAATATGTTGATCGAATGCGAGTAAAACTTGTTTGCTATCTTTACAATACAATGTTCCCAATGATAATTTAAAAAAGAACAAATTAGAATGAAATAGTATGAATACAAAATTTGAACATGGTTGTGTTTTACAATACCCCCCTCGCAGTCTTTTTGAAAGAAAAACACATTTTGATACAAACAGATAAACCCAAGTTGAAAAGGAAGATGAAAGGTGAATCTACGCGACATGTGAGTCACTCCAGCAATAAAAGCGACAATGTTGATACTGAATGGACCAGCACACCTGTGATGGATCCTCTGGGACCATGAGAGTGATAAAACTCCTGCTAAATGTTTCTTTATACATTGGTGGCCTCTCCCCAGATTAGTGGGATGGGACAAAGTCTCCTCCAGGAAAAGGTTCCTCAGCAGGACTCTTAATCACACATGACCCGGCAGCCAAGAGAGAGTAAAAGAGCAGCACGGCGCCGCCCATCATGCTCCCGTCCTTTTTTTCCAACAACATCATTAGCTGCGGCACACGGCACGCCTGTTCCCCTCGCATGTTTACAAACACCGTCATCCATGACGGGCCGGCGGCTTATTTTAAGACCCCTCGAAAAGTCACAGTTTATACTTAACTGCGGAAATCAGGCTAAAGGCACTACTTTGGTGTGAGAGAAGCCAAATGACCACCACTTAGCCACGCTGATCACTGTCATGTTTGATCAAGTGCACGTCCTGAAGGCAACATTTACACACTGTAAAGCTGATATGTTAAGCATATGGTTATGTTGATGATACATGTCACTGTAGCACTTTCTCGTGCCGGCTGAATAACTCACTGGACCTCAGCTGTCAAATGATACAATATTCTTTTATTTTCGCTCATTTCTTTGCTTTTCAGCAATGTTTAGTTAATAGTTTGATTTGCGAGCCTCTCTCCTCCCGGGTTTCTGTCTCTCCTCATGGTCTCCGGCGCTCCTGTCATTGCTTCACAGCCGGCTCCTGCACATGCCCCGCCCGCAGGGGACACGTCGACCACGCCCCTTCCACATGCCTCTACCGCCAGTTTGAGGCCGGGCAGCCGTCCGGCCGCGACCACTTCCCCCCCTTTCCCCTCCGTAGAGGGCTGAGAGAGGAAGTCGGCCACGGTCATCTGCGTACCCGGCCGATGGACCACCCGGAAGCTGTAGAGTTGCAACGCAAGGTACCACCGGGTGATCGGTGCGTTGGTATCCTTCATGCGGTGGAGCCACTGGAGCGGTTTGTGGTTCGAGCAGAGACCGAAGGGGCGCCCCATCAGGTAATACCAGAGGGCCCCGACCGTCCACCGGATGGCGAGGCACTCTCTCTCCACCGTACTGTACCTCGCCTCCCGGTCCGAGAGTTTCCGGCTGATGTACAGGATGGGGCGGTCGATACCCTCCACCCGCTGGGACAGCACCACCCCCAGCCCCCGCACTCACGTGTCCGCCTGCAGACAGAAAGGGATGGTGAAGTCAGGCATGCGCAGCACCGGCTCCTCGCTGAGTGCAGATTTTACCTGTTCAAACACCCGCTGGCGCTGCTCCGTCCACTGGACCAGCTCTGGCGCACCCTTTTGGGTGAGGTCAGTCAGTGGGCTGGTCAGGTCCGCGAACCAGGGAGTAAACCGTCGGTAGTACCCGGCCATACCCAAAAACCGCCTCACCTCTTTTTTCGTCTTGGGGGGTGGACAGGCTGCGACCGCCGCCGTTTAGTCGATCTGCGGTCGCACCTACCCCCCCCCCCCCAAAGTGGTACCCCAGATACTGTACCTCCCTCTGGCCAACCGCGCACTTCGCTGGGTTGGAGGTGAGCCCCATCCGCCGCAGGTGATCTTCCCAGCTGCTACTCTGGATGATGACGTCATCCAGGTAGGCAGCCGCGTATGCAGCGTGGGGTCGCAGCACCCAGTCCACGAGGCGCTGGAACGTGGCAGGCGCACCAAACATAAATTTGTTTCCTCAGTTCCCAAACGTTTACTGAGTGTTGTTAAAAGGAAAGGCCATGAAACACAGTGGTAAAAATAACCCTGTGCCAACTTGTTTGCAATGTGTTGCTGCCATTAAATTCTAAGTTAATAATTATTGCAAAAAAAAAAATTGTTCCTCAGTTCGAACATTAAATATCTTGTCTTTGCAGTCTATTCAATTTAATGAAACAATATTAGAGAACACATGTAATACTCATGACTAACCACACAGATTTGCAATTAAATGTATATGTATTTCCTTAAATTGCCGCCGGGGCGCTAATAATTTTAAAACCTCTTCTCACTCCTGCGCTTACCAAAGGCTTGCGGTAAAAGTAAGCATGCGCTAACTATTTTAAAACCTCTTCTCACTACGGCACTTACCAAAGGCATGCAGTAAAAATTGGAGTTTGATGTAAGCTTGGACCTTAAATCATACTGAATAGCTCTTAATCTTCTTCCCTTCCTGCGATTTCAAATTACCGGCATTGTCTATCTGTGTTGGCCCTGCGATGAGGTGGCGACTTGTCCAGGGTGTACCCCGCCTTCCGCCCGATTGTAGCTGAGATAGGCGGCAGCGCCCCCCGCGACCCCGAAAGGGAATAAGCGGTAGAAAATGGATGGATGGATGGATGAAATCAGCCTCCTCCATTTTGGAAATGATGACAGGGGAAGTGTCACTCATCACGTCACAAGTTTGACTCGGCGGTAATACTAAGCATGCGCTAACTATTTTGCGAAGCGAGTTTCATCCGGCAGTAATTCAAGGCAGGTGCATACTATATGCCCTGCAGCAATTCAAGGAAATAAGGTATGTATTATTTGTTTATGCTTTTCCAAAAAAAAATATACGCATCAGCGACTATTATGCATTTTATATGATGTTGTTAAATTAACCACACCCCTGGCCACGCCCCCACGCTGCAAGTATTTTGACAATCTGGGGGAAACTCCGTATTTAATTGCCTACTAGAATCCATAGATTAAAATACATGTAGGGATCGGAATGCATGTCAATGAAACGGAGTAAAACAGGGGTAGGGAACCTCTGGCTCTAGAGCCAGATGTGGCTCTTTTGATGACTGCATCTGGCTTTCAGATAAATCTTAGTTGACATTGCTTAACACGATAAATGAATAATAAATACACTGGTAATCACAGTGTTAAAAATAATGTTCAATTTATAAAACATTCTCATGCATCCATCGTTTTCTATCGCACCTGTTCAAGAAGTTGCATAAATGGGAAGAATAATTTAATTTAGTATTGGTTAGCATCAGAATAAACATGTTGTTAAAACGAATAAGATACCTATTATACTCTAAAAATGTTGGTCTTACTTAAAAATGCATGCATTTAGTTGTGTTCAGTGTTAAAAAATATTATATGGCTCTCAGGGAAATACATTTTAAAATATTTGGCTTTTATGGCTCTCTCAGCCAAAAAAGTTCCCAACCCCTGGAGTAAAAGAAACATTTTGAAAAAAACACCCAAGTCAAAGTAAAAAAGTATGATGTATTAAAACTACTCAGACAAAAAAGATTTATCCAGAAAAATAATAAAAAATAAATGTATTAGAGTAGATGCAGCGCGTTACAATCCAACACTGAATGCGACCAATGACAAAAGCCAGTTTAGTTTAAAGTGTAATTCAAAAGTCAAGCCGTTCACTGTAATTCAAGGTATTATTTAAAAGAATGTGTCATGATGGCTTTAAACCTTAATTTCCAGCTCTATAAAGCCTTCTGCATATGGATTAAGTGTTTAGTAAAGTACATCATATAAAGTATAGTAACATATAATGACTATGAATGACAAAATCAAAGTACTGTTGAAGTTCCATCGTCGTACACTTCTTAGCATGTTACTTTTGTAAGGGGCCAAAACTGGGGGTGTTTTTAGGACCTGGGAGCAGCCGATCTATGGCAAGGAATGCAAAGGGTGGTTTTTAAATTAGAGGCCCTTAATGAAAACTCTCTGGTGTCCAACTGAAGCAATCATCTGGTTAGAATCAATCGGTTATTCTACTAATTTCCCTTCAGCTCACTCAGAACCCTCCAGGTGTGACTTGGAAACTGCATGTTCCGTTTTACACACTTTAGATTTTATGCAAAGCAAACTTTTTTTCCCCCCCATTTATTTTTAAAGGCACATTAAACAGCATCTCCTAGACAGCCTGCGTCATTTCAATTGTTAGGTTGTAAATAAAAGTTCACATAACATACGTTAAAAGTAACCACCAGCTGTGATCAAATACTAGAGAGATGAAACAGTAGTTATATTTAAAAACACTGGTAGGATGGATTGAAGTAAGGTTTTAAAGACCTTGGTCACTAGTCTCCTTGGAGTTATTCAACCTTTCACCTAATGGGGGAAACCCCCGTCCCCCCCGAATCTGACCTTTAACCAGATGCCATTTGCTTAAAATCTCCCAGCTAGTTTCAACCTCTGGAATCTGCAACACATTACAAGAGAGAAGACGGGAACAAAGCCCAGCCGGCTTATTTGGCCGCCCGTACAGTTTGACATGGAACAGACTCAACAACAAAAGAATAGAAATGCGAAACTTTGTCAAAATGAAGTAACTCAAAGTCACACTTAGAAAGTTTGCACTGTCAAGATAGTTTGATGAGTCACATTTCCGGCACTGCTATCAATCAAGGGTGCATATGAAACCAGAACACTAAGTCTTGGTCAATGTAGAAAAAAGTTGTATTGAATTAAAAAAACACAACAGAAAAAAAAACACAGTTATTAAAACAACTCTTTTTTGTGGAGTTTTTTTGTATTATGATCTGTTTTTAAATGCTAATCATCATATTTTCTACACAGTTCTAATATTAGGTGTTTCAAATTTTTTTTCAACTTTTTATTTTTTTAGATTCACTGACTTTTTTTCAGTTTTGACTTTCCGGCACTGTTTTTTCATGGATGGGGATTTTGGGTTAAAACAGGAAAAGAAGAACGTAAAAACCTGTTACCAATAATTGATTAACGTTGATTAAACAAGTTAAAAACTTATTTAGGTGTTACCATTTAGTGGTCTATTGTACGGAATATGTACTGAACTCTGCAATCTACTAATAAAATTTTCAATCAATCAATCAAAATGTTACATTAAAAAACAACAACAAAAAACTGTTAAAACAAATCTGAAGATTGGCACTGAAAAACAGTTTCTTTTTTATTTTTTTATTCATCAATTAACAAAAAAAAAAAAAAGTTTTTTCCAATACCAAAACTTACTGGCAGCGTTCTGGCTCCCTATAGTTATAGTTTGAAAAATGGTTATATATGGTTTGCTCAGCCTTAAAAAACATAAATGATCATCATAATCTTTTTATCATAAATGATAAAATCGTTGGCCCTGCGATGAGCTGGCGACTTGTCCAGGGTGTACTCCGCCTTCCGCCCGATTGTAGCTGAGATAGGCACCAGCGCCCCGCGCGACCCCAAAGGGAATAAGCGGTAGGAAATGGATGGACGGATGGATGGGAAAAAAAAAAAAAAAAAATTAATTATTTCTGATTTTTTTCCAACTTTTTGTTTTTTAGATTCACTGACTTTGTTTCAGTTTTGACTGATTTTTTTCGTGGGCGGGGATTTTGTATGCAATAAGGAAAAGAAGAATGTAAAAACCGGTTACATTAAAAAAACAAAAAAGGGTTAAAAAAAAATCTAAAGATTGGCACTGAAAAACAGTGTGTTTTCTTTTCTTATTCAACAATTAACAAAAAAAATGTTTTCCAATACCAAAACTTACTGGCAGTGTTCTGGCTCCCTATAGATATAGTTTGGAAAATGGTTACATATCGTTTGCTCAGCCTTAATAAACATAAGTGATCATCATAATCTTTTTATCATAGATGAGAAAATCGTTGACCCTGCGATGAGTTGGCGACTTGTCCAGGGTGTACCCCGCCTCCCGCCCGATTGTAGCTCGGATAGGCACCAGCTCCCCCCGTGACCCCAAAAGGAATAAGCAGTAGAAAATGGATGGATGGATGGATGATAAAATTGTTCCTTTTAAATAATGATCTTTATGACATTTGCAATGCAGCTCTGGGGGCTCTGGATTAGTTAAAGCCTCAACACTCACTTAAAGTGTGAGTGAAAAATGCGTGAAGAATGGCGTTACCTTAATGTGCAGACCGGATATGTTTGAAAGAGAATGAGATGATGCAGTATTATCTGCTCACACATGCCACAAGCTGGTCGTTTTATTTCATTTTACACTGCAGCTAGTACTGTATACATTAACCAGCCCCTCTCCTTAATCTTTCACTCGCATGCAGGATTCTCACAGGACCCATTGTTACTGCTGTTAAATTTCACTAATAATTAACAAATATGTCACACTTTTTGTATATTTTTTTTAAATTGGAATTATTCAAAAATGTCCATGCAGCCATTTTCTTCCGCTTATCCGAGGTCGGGTCGCGGGGGCAGCAGCCTAAGCAGAGCAGCCCAGACTTTCCTCTCCCCAGCCACTTCGTCCAGCTTCCCAACATGTCCCGGGTCCCACCTCCTCAGGGAGTTCTTCGGATGGCATCCTGACCAGATGCCCAACCCACCTCATCTGGCTCCTCTCGATGTGGATATATTTTAATTTATTGAATATATTTATGATTTTTTTCAAAAGTCTAAAATGCATTTTGAAGGCAAATAATATGGTTAAACTTGATGACCTTATCAGATGTATTTTTACAAAACAAGACGTGTGGGATACGTGTCTTCTCGCATCATTTTTGTTTAACTTTTGGCCAATGCCCTACTTGCCAACCCCCTCGGATTTTCCGGGAGACTCCCGAAATTCAGCACCTCTCCCGAAAACCTCCCGGAAGAAATGTTCTCCCGAAAACCTCCCGAAATTTAGCCAGAGCTGGAGGCCACGCCCCCACCAGCTCAAACATGCACAGTTTGAAGCTTGAAAAGAAGGATTGCAGGCGGATCTGACGGCATTTAAAGTCATTTTTAAAAACGACTGCTAATCCACATTCTTTTCGACCGGACGACCGCAGAGAATTAAATTAGGAACATTCCGGAGGCAGAAGTTCATTAAGAGGGGCGAACTCACCGGCTCTCAGCCATGTTTCCGTCACACAGAGGAAGTCAAGTCCGCGGGAAGTGAAGAAATCCTTCAGGATAAACGTTTTGTTTGTCAAAAATCTTGCCGGCACGTCCAAGGGCACAGCTAATCCAGGTGGGGCCCGACACACAGCCTGCAGGTAGCGGAGGAGAGGAGCCACGAGGCGGGAAAGGAAGGCAGGTGAAAAAGCTGACTGGGACGTCAAAAAACCAACGTCGAAGTTGATCATATCAGTGGGAGAGGGGCAAAGATCCAACAGTGTTTGGCGTTCATACACAAGCAGTGAGCTGACAGAGACGAAAATAGACGCAAACAACACAAAACGAACAGAGTGACAGCGAGAGATGGCAGGGCAAAGCACATACTGGCGCCATCTTCTGGAAACTCAGAAGTGACGTTACTCAAATAGTGAAAGGTAAGTGTTTTTTTTTTTTTTTTGTAACCAGCAAGCACAGTACAGTTAGTAGAACTGTGTTTTTATTACTGTGTATTTGATAGGTGCCGTCTGAAATTCAACTATTTATTTTATTTATATATATAATAAAATAAATATATAGAGCTAGAATTCACTGAAAGTCAAATATTTCATATACATATATATATATATATATATATATATATACATATATATATATATATATATATATATATGTATATGAAATACTCGAGTTGGTGAATTGGCTGTAAATATATTCCTCCCCTCTTAACCACGCCCCTGCCCCGACCACGCCCCTAAACCACGCCTCCGTCCCACCCCCGACCACGCCCCCCACCTCCCGAAATCGGAGGTCTCAAGGTTGGTAAGTATGGCCTATGCTCTTTTGTCCTGTGGTGTCCCTCAGGGTTCAATCGTAGGAACAATCCTGTTTTCAGTGTACATGCAGCCCATTTAAAACATTTAAAAATATATATATATAATATATCATATCATCTTTTTGCGGATGACACGGAAATCTATGTTCCTTTAAAAAAAGAAAAGTGATACGAGTTTAAAATCACTTTAAAATTGTCTGGAGGACATAAAAGCATGGTTGGCAGTTAACTGTCTTAAGTTCTGGGGAGAACAAGAAGGAAATAATTTTTATTTGACTCAAAAATAAAACAGGAATGCTCCCCCCAGTGACCCGGAACCTCCTGATGCTTTATTTAAAACCAATAGTCACAAATCTTGTTTTTTAAGTTCAACATTGCTTTTAAATTGGATTCATCATCATCATCATCATTTCTTTGTATTCCTTTCATAAAAATAAAATATATACAAGCCACGTACACTTCACATTTTCATTGTTTTGTTTTTTTTCTTTCTTATACATTTCCACGATCAGAAAGGAGCAGATGGAAGAAAAACATTCTATTATTTATCTGCCACCTTTTTTAATAAAACATATTTTAGATGATTTTATCACTGTCCCTTCCACTAACACCCAAACTTCAACATCCTTTTTAATATTTTTTAAGCATTTTCACAATGATACCTCCAATCAAAACCTAAAATCAAAAATCAGTTTGCCATGATGCCAGTTATCTCTTTGTTGGACTATTTTTAAATTCAAAAATATTTGTGCAACTTTTTAAAGTCTCTCCTTAGAGAATTCCATGCTTTCATACCAGCTACAGACAAGCACATTTGTTTCAAACTACGCCCTTCTCAGATTCTCATCTTCAGACGTGAACACGAAAAACTTTCCTAATGCTTTTATTTCTAATATTGAACATCAATAATAGAGTATGCAATTCTACAATGTCTTTTAGTGTCATTAATCCTGACTAATGAAGAGTGGATTTGTGTGGTCTCTATATCCTACTTTAAAAATAATACAAATTGCTCTTTTCTGTAAAAGAAATAAAGTCATTATGTTGCTTTGATATGTATTCCCTGATATTTCTGCACAATAATTAGACTCAGGTAGAATAATTGAGCAATATGGTATTCTCATTGTGTTATACGGGAAACTGTATTTAACCTTGTTCAAAATAAATAGGCTTTTAGATAGTTTTTAGATTAACTCCGCTGTACGATCTAGTTTTTATCATCAAGACTTTTATCAAAAAATCAATCAGTTTTATCTTTTAACGACTTTGAGTGGGTAATCCATGCTTTTATTTCATCACGTTTGGACGACTGTAACTCCCTCTACGTTGAAATGAAGCAGGCCTCAATCGCTCGACTGCAGTCAGTCGAAAATGCTGCTGCTCGCCTTTTCACTGCCACTAAAAAACATGAACACATTTTAGAATCCCTTCACTGGATCATTTTAGAATTTAATTTTAAAATATCGTTGTTTGTTTTTATGTCTCTTAACGGATTAGCGCCACAATGTACCGTATTTTTCGGAGTATAAGTCGCTCCGGAGTATAAGTCGCACCCGCCGAAAATGCATAATAAAGAAGGAAACAAATTTATATAAGTCGCACTGGAGTATAAATCACATTTTTGGGGGAAATTTATTTGATAAAACCCAACACGAAGAATAGACATTTGAAAGGCAATTTAAAATAAATAAAGAATAGTGAACAACAGGCTGAATAAGTGTACGTTATATGACACATAAATAACCAACTGAGAAGGTGCCTGGTATGTTAATGTAACATATTACGGTAAGAGTCATTCAAATAACTATAACATATAGAACAGGGGTCGGGAACCTTTTTGGCTGAGAGAGCCATGAAAGCCAAATATTTAAAAATGTATTTCTGTGAGAGCCATATACAATGTTTTTTGGACTATATGTCACAGTTTTTTTCATAGTTTGGCCGGGGGTGCGAATTATACTCAGGAGCGACTTATGTGTGGAATTATTAACACATTACCGTAAGATATCAAATAATATTATTTAGCTCATTCACGTAAAAGACTAAACGTATAAGATTTCATTGAAATTAGCAATTAGGAGTGACAGATTGTTTGGTAAAGGTATAGCATGTTCTATATGTTATAGTTATTTGAATGACTCTTACCATAATAAGTTACGTTAACATACCAGGCACTTTCTCAGTTGTTTATTTATGCCTCATATAACGTACACTTATTCAGCCTGTTGTTCACTATTCTTTATTTGTTTTAAATTGCCTTTCAAATGCCTATTCTTGGTGTTGGGTTTTATCAAATACATTTCCCTAGAAAATACGATTTATACTCCAGTGCGACTTATATATGCTTTTTTCCTTCTTTATTATGCATTTTCGGCAGGTGCGACTTATACTCCAAAAAATGCGATAATATTTTTTAACACTGAATACAACTAAATGCGTGCATTTTTAAGTAAGACCAACATTTTTAGAGTATAATAAGTATTTTATTCTTTTTAATAACATTTTTATTCTGAAGCTAACCAATAATAAATAAAATACTTCTTAATGCGACTTCTTGAACTGGTGGGGTAGAAAACGGATGGACGGATTAAAATGCATGAGCATGTTTTTATATTTTCCACGTTGTTTCTAACACGTACCATGAATTGATTTACGTGGACCCCGACGTAAACAAGTTGAAAAACCTATTCGGGTGTTACCATTTAGTGGTCAATTGTTCGGAATATGTACTGTACTGTGCAATCTACTAATAAAAGTTTCAATCCCTCAATCAATCGATCAAAACTGTGATTACCAGCGGAATTATTCATTACTTATCGTGTTAAGCAATGTCAGCTAATATTTGTCTGAGAGCCAGATGCAGTCATCAAAAGAGCCACATCTGGCTCGAGAGCCATACAGTAGGTTCCCTACCCCTGATATAGAACATGCTATACGTTTACCAATCAATCTGTCACTCCTAATCGATAAATCCGATGAAATCTTCTTCTTCGATGTCGCTTCTAAACAACTCTGCCAACTCCCAAGGTATGCGCCGCTTCCTCTTGTCGTTTTCTGCTGCATATTTCACTACGTCCAGCTTGTAATCTGTAGTACATGATTTCCTTTTCGGTGCCATTTTTGTTCAGCCCTTCTCAGTTTTTATAAGTTACCGCCAACGATGAAATGATCCATTTGAATAACTACGGCAGTAGCATATAGCATATAGCCGTTAGCATTCCATGACCCACAGTGCACTTCTGCCATGACCCTCCCCCGCCGAATGCTTATTGGCTGACATGTGTGTGACAGTTGATGACATTTTCTTTGTCTCTTCCGCAAATGAGATAAAAAATGTTATTTGATATTTTACAGTAATGTGTTGATAATTTGGCTCATTTGGCTCCTCTCGATGTGGATGTATTTTAATTTATTGAATATATTTATGATTTTTTTTTCAAAAGTTTAAAATGCATTTTACAGGCAAATAATATGGTTAAACTTGATGACCATATCAGATTTATTTTTACAAAACGAGACATGTGGGATATGTGTCTTGTGGCATCATTTTTGCCAACTCCAAAGGTATGCGCCGCAGCCTCTTTTTGTTTTCTGCTGCATATTTCACTACGTCCAGTTTGTAATCTGCAGTACATGATTTCCTTTTCGGTGCCATTTTTGTTCAGCCCTTCTCAGTTTTTATAAGTTACCTCTAACGATGAAATGATCCATTTTAATAGCTACGGTAGTAGCATATAGCATATAGCTGTTAGCATTCCATGACCCACAATGCACTTCTGCCATGACCCTCCCCAGCCAAATACTTATTGGCTGACGTGTGTGTGACGATTGCTGACATTTTCTTCGTCTCTTCCGCGAATGAGATAAATAATGTTATTTGATATTTTACGGTAATGTGTTGATAATTTCACACATAAGTCGCTACAGAGTATATGTCACACCCCCGGGCCAAACTATGAAAAAAACTGCGACTTATAGTCCAAAAAATACGACAATTCACTTTTTCTCTTGTTTCCAATGCAAATAAGCTCCTACTTTGTGACACGTCTTATATTTGCTTACGTCTTTGTAGATGTAGCCCCTCCTACTGCTCCCCCGCCGTCCGTCCCGTATTATCTCAGTTAGAAAGTGTCTTTTTTTTTTTTTTTTTTTGACCAAGGAGGGTGTCAGTGAGTGGCAATGCTGATGTATTGAGCCACGTTGCTAGTCTTTGCTGAAAGCTTTTGTTTCCTGGGGGCTCGCTATTCATCACAAAGCCTTTGGTGGGAAGAGACATAAAGACAGCCACTGACCCCGGTGTGAGCCCTTTGACCTCTCTGAACCCAAAGGGGACGGTTTTCGGCAACTGTGCAATCATTATAAGTTGACCACGGGCTCCGCGGCGGAGAATGTAAGCACGCGGTGGGAAAATCCGGTAATTTATAGAATTGGAGAGTCTATTTCAAAAGGGGCGATGGCGGATCACCTGACATGCGGGGTCGCAGGTCATGTTTGGGCATGATTTCCTCCCTGTGTTACTGTAGCATCTGCATGTCAAGGGGCGTATGGCACAAAAAGCATTTTGACCTCCTGGGGCGATGAAGGAAAGTTTACATTGCTGGTGTCATGCGACCACGCCATGTTATAACTCCATTCAATTCACTAGGTGACAAAAAAGTGCCCTTACAAGGGCTTTGAGTGGTGCTGCCTTTATACAGTAAGGCAGGCCGTGATTAGGTGGATCATTATGCATAACGAGGGTGGTACCTCGGTTTTGGTGATCCGTTCAAAAATGTCCGATGAAGACTAAATTGTCCAATAACCGCGTCAATACATTTTTATCGAAAATCTATTTGGCTCCATAGTGGCTATTGTGCAGCCATTGCCATTAATAAAAGTGAAGATACAGATCATCAACATGTTATGTTATTTATTCTGACTGATTGATTGATTGATTGATTGATTGATACTTTTATTAGTATATTGCACAGTTCTGTACATATTCCGTACAATTGACCACTAAATGGTAAAACTCGAATAAGTTTTTCAACTTGTTTAAGTCGGGGTCCACGTTAATCAATTCATGGTACAAATATCTAATATTAACATAATACAGTCATCACACAAGTTAATCATCATAGTATGTACATTGAATTATTTACATTATTTACAATCGGGGGGGTGGGATGAGGAGCTTTGGTTGATCAACAGAGAAATGTGGACATTGAAACAGTGTAGGTCTTATTTAGTAGGATATGTAGAGCCAGCAGAGAACATAGTGAGTTCAGATAGCATAAGAACAAGTATATACATAAGAAGTACATTTGAGTTATTTATAATCCGGTTAGATGGGATGTGAATGGAGGAGGGTATTAGTAAAGTGTTGAAGTTGCCTGAAGGTGTTGTTTTAGAGCGGTTTTGAAGGAATATAGAGATGAACTTACTTTTATACCTGTTGGGAGTGCATTCCACATTGATGTGGCATAGAAAGAGAATGAGTTAAGACCTTTGTTAGATCGGAATCTATGTTTAACGTGGTTTGTGGAGCTCCCCCTGGTGTTGTGGTTATGTGGTTATGACACTCTATTTAGCCGGATGAAATGCGGGCAAACTGACTAGTTTGTTGAGGGCAAATGTTGGCTTAAAGGGGAACATTATCACAATTTTAAAAGGGTTAAAAACAATAAAAATCAGTTCCCAGTGGATTGTTTTATTTTTCGAAGTTTTTTTCAAAATTTTACACCTCCCGGAATATCCCTAAAAAAAGCTTTAAAGTTCTTGATTTTCCCTATTTGCGACGCGACTGTCCATTTCCCTGTGACGTCATACAGGGCTGCCAATACAAACAACATGGCGGTTACCACAGCAAGATATAGCGATATTGGCTCGGATTCAGACTCGTATTTCAGCGGTTTAAGCGATTCAACAGATTACGCATGTATTGAAACAGATGGTCGGAGTATGGAGGCAGATAGCGAAAATGAAATTTGAAGAAGAAATTGAAGCTATTCGGCCATAGCATGGGTGTACCTAATGAAGTGGCCCATAGCATGGCTGCCTTATTAGCATCGCCGGTAAAATGTGCAGACAAAACGATGAGGACTTTCGCAACTTGTGACACTGGCGCAACTTAAATCTGTCGATTGGTAAGTGTTTGTTTCGCATTAAATGTGGGTATCTAGTTTCAAATGTACATACAGCTAGCGTAAATAGCATGTTAGCATCAATTAGCGTAGCATGTTAGCATCGATTAGCTGGCAGTCATGCCATGACCAAATATGATTAGCACATAAGTCAACAACATCAACAAAACTCACCTTTGTGATTTCGTTGACTTAATCGTTGCAAATGCATCTGCAGGTTATCCATACATCTCTGTGCCATGACTGTCTTAGCATCGCCGGTCAAATGTGAAGACACTCTGGCAAATTCAATGGGGGTCTGGCGGCAGATTTCTTGCCAGTGGTGCAACTTGAATCCCTCCCTGTTAATGTTGTTACAGCCTCCGACAACACACTGACGAGGCATGATGTCTCCAAGGTTCCAAAAAATAGTCTAAAAACCGGAAAATAACAGAGCTGAGACCCGGTGTTTGTAATGTGAAAATGAAAATGGCGGGTGTGTTACCTCGGTTACGTCACGTTCTGACGTCATCGCTAAAAGAGCGATAAACAGAAAAGCGTTTAATTTGCCAAAATTCACCCATTTAGAGTTCGGAAATCGGTTAAAAAAATACATGGTCTTTTTTCTGCAACATCAAGGTATATATTGACGCTTGCATAGGTTTGGTGATAATGTTCCCCTTTAAAACCTGTTTAAGTTTTCTGTGAACATTTTAATCAAAAACCGAATCCTACAAAAACTTTGCCACTGTAACTATTATCCAATAGGACAGCATTTCTCAAAGTATTGGGTGGGGAATAGAGACATGACAGGTGGGGCGTGAGGAACGGGAGGAAATTTCTCTTTAATTTTTTTTTTTTATTATATTCTTAGATTTTTTTTTTTACCATGCTTTCATTTTCTATACACACTGTAAATCATCACTTTGTGATTCTGTGTGTGAAATCCGCTGTATAAATAAATGTTAATTACTTATGTTTCCTCTAGGCCTTAAATTTCTAGGTAGGAGCGAAAGTTTGACAGACATAGCAACAGAGGTGGGTAGAGTAGATAGAAATTGTATTCAAGTAAGACTACTGTTACTTTAGAGATTTATTACTCAAATAAAAGTAAGGAGTAGTCACCCAAATATTTACTTGAGTAAAAGTAAAAAGTATGTTGTGAAAAAACTACTCAAGTACTGAGTAACTGATGATTAACCTGATTACGGCAACAAATAATGCACAAAAACATAAAAATAGCAATGAGCAAATTCAGAGCCAGGAATATCTCTTAAGCAACTAAAACAATAATATATATTAAATAATAGTACATTAAAATAAAATGGCACATTGAGCCACAATAACTTAACAGCACCATAGCCTCAGTAGGCATTCATTGATTTGATTGATTGATTAAAACTTGTATTAGTAGATTTTAAAGTACAGTACATATTACGTACAATTGACCACTAAATGGTAACACCCCAATAAGTTTTTCAACGTTTATCAATTACTTAGTAAATTACCAAGTCGAGGTGATCTACCTCATATATACATACATACACACATATCATTTATACACACACATATCATACATACACACACAAATCATATATATATATATATATATATATATATATATATATATATATATATATATATATATATATATACATATATTTATATATACAGTATATCATTTATATTTATTCATTTTGCCGTTTTTATTCACATGTTGAAGGTGTTTTAATGAATATACAAGCATGTTTAACATATAGATTCCTATATTTCATGAAGACAAGAATATAAGTTGGTGTATTACCTGATTCTGATGACTTGCAATGATTGGACTCAGACGTCCACGTTTTCAAATGGAGGAGAAAAAAGTTCCTCTTTTCTGTCTAATACCACATGAAAGTAGTTGGTTTTTGGCATCTTATCTGCCCAGCTTCCATATTTGTTTTTATACACTTTACAAGAAATACATTGGCGGCAGTCTCCGTAGTTTGCTAGCTTGTTTGCGCTGGCTTTCGCAGACTCTTATTTTGTTAGCGCAAGGGCGAGGGAGCGGCACTTTTATTGTGAAGACAGGAACTGTGCGATCAGTCTTTAGGTTTTTGACGAGAAGTACGGTTGAAATAAAAAGTGCCTTTTTACCTTTACACTTTTTATTGATTAATTTAAACTTTTATTATTAGATTGCACAGTACAGTACATATTCCGTACAATTGACCACTAAATGGTAACACCCCAATACGTTTTTCAACTTGTATAAATCGGGTCATGTGACCGCCTGGCTCTGTTTGATTGGTCCAACGTCACCAGTGACTCCATGTGACTGGTGAAACGCAGGCATGCGTAGATTCTACTTTGAAGCTGTCATTAACCAAAACAAACATTAATAGATCGATAAAAAAAAGTAGCGAGTAGCGAGCTGAATGTAGATAAATGGAACGGAGTAAAAGTAGCGTTTCCTCTCTATAAATATACTCAAGTAAAAGTATGTTGCATAAAAACTACTCGTAAAAGTACAATTTATCCCAAAAGTTACTCAAGTAAATGTAACGGAGTAAATGTAGCGCGTTACTACCCACCTCTGCATAGCAACAGTAACTAATGGGGGCGGGGCTAGGTGGAACAATCTTTCACGGGTAGCAGGCTAATGTGTGGATCACAATTACACAAAATGGATAAATTTGTGACTAGCACCTCAAAGGTCGTCGAGCCAGAGCCAGCGCCTACAGAGAACCAAAAATCTGACGGGCTTAATCAACCAAAAAGAAAATATGAAGAAGGGTATCTTGCTCTTGGATTCACGGCAACGGTGGTGGGGGCAGAGGTGAGACCCCTGTGTGTTCTGTGTCTAAAACCGCTAGCAGCAGACAGCATGCGACCCAACAAATTAAAGAGACACCTCGAGACCACACACCCCAATCACGTCAATAAGCCACTTGATTTCTTTCAAAGAAAACTGGCAGAGTAGTTATTTTATTTATTATTGAACTTGATGCAAGTTATACCACAGTTGCACAGTTATTTTATTTATTATTGAACTTGATGTTATTTTATGTTATTGAGTTTGAATGTTTACAACTTGAATGTTACTTGATGTTCAATAAATTTAAAAATGTTAAGCTTGGCATTAGCGTTCTTGTTGGGGCGCTGGGGGCAGGTGGGGCTTGAAAACTCCCCCTTGTCCAAAGTGGGGGATGACAAATAAAAGTTTGAGAACCACTGCAATAGGAGGTTGAGGGCAGTAAACACAGCTGAAACTGCGGAGTACGCAGTAAAACTGAAGGGTTGTACAGTATATCGGTATTAGTAGAGTACCTTGATACTAATGAATAATATTCGGTACTATACCGCCTCTAAAATGTACCGGTCCCTCGCCCCTCCATTGTCATCACGTCGCGTCATCGCTGGTTTACTAACAGAGGAGCATGTTCGGCATATCTATCTATCAATCTATCTGACTATAGCAGAGATGCCTGAATTATAATCTAGAATTTATTTTTAGCAAAGTTGAGATGAAACAGAAGCATCCGTCGCCTCGGTGTACAAACACTTATTCGGAACATCTCACAGGTGAACACGCTAATTGGGAACAGGTTGGTGCAATGATTGGGTATAAAAGCAGCTTCCATGAAATGCTCAGTCATTCACAAACAAGGATGGGACGAGGGTTACCATTTTGTCAAGAAATGCCTGAGCAAATTGTTTAAGAACAACATTTCTCAACCCGCTATTGCAAGGATTTCATGGATTCCACCGTTCATAGTCCTTAATATCATCAAAAGGTTAAGAGAATCTGGAGAAATCACTGCACGTAAGCAGAAAGGCTGAAAATCAACATTCGATCCCTCAGGCGTTACTGCATCAAAAACCAGACATTAGTGTGTAAAGGATATCACCACATGGACTGAGGAACATTTCAGAAAAACACTGACAGTAACTACAGTTTGTCACTACATATGTAAGTGCAAGTTAAAACGCTACTATGCAAAGCCAAATCGTCTATTCAATTGAATATAAGTTGAAAATAATTTGCAAATCATTGCATTCTGTTTTTATTTACGAATTAAACAACGTGCCAACTTCACTGGTTTTGGGTTTTGGTAAACTTCATTGCCAACCTGAACATGACAAAACAGTCTGCCTCATAACAGCGCTAAAATAAAAAAAAACACAGGACTTCCTCATTATTATTCCTCATGCTTTAACAAAATCCTGGAGTTACGAGTATCATTAAGCGTTTTTTGCAGCTTCTTTATATGCAGAGTTCAGACACAAAACAGCTTTCTCCATTGTCCATGTTTTGAGTAAACTGTTGCTCTTTGTGGAGCTTTTCATAATCCTCGTTTTGTGAGTTGCAATGGAATCATTTCCAATAACCAAATTGAAATTAGAAAAATTCATACTAATTAATTTAATCAATCAAGGTTGTCACGATCGGCCTTCGCCGGAGTAGGACCCTAACGCAGAGACAATACCAAAAAGAATAATAACAAAAAAAAGCGCATTTAAAAAGGAGTGAGAAAAACAACTAAGTACGTGCACAACAGGTGTGGAGAAACCGGAAGTCACACACAAAAAAGTGTGGAGTGAGATAAGTAATCACTACACAGCAGCGCCGGATCAGAGCCATAGGAACAAGGAGCGTGAGTGGTGCCAGAATGGAGGAGATGAACAAGACTGGAAAGTGAAATATCAGGAATCTACTGGCGCCGAGTGAAAGGACTGGAGAGTTTAAATGGGGACAGCACTTTTTTGTGAATTTTGCCCATTATTTACAATGATTACGAAAGACAAGAACAAAATGTTTTTTTGGGGTTTTTTTGTGTAATGATGATAAAAACACATTTGCAAAATATGGCTAATGAGAGTTACCATTGTAGCCCGCAAAGTCTTCCATAAACATTTTATGTACACACGGTAAGTATATATATACTATAATAAAACATACACATTCAAAACAATATGTAATAAGTACAATATTTGCCGTTTTTGATCATTTTAATCATTACCAAAACTTATTTCTTAATGCATTTAGTTCCGTTTTCATAGCAACACACTTCAGACTTCCGGCAACAAATAAGTGTTTCTTCTTCCGGAAACAAATGTGTGTTTTTACTAATGGCAGACTTCGTAACAGACAACAAAGATGTCAATTTTTGGACAAATGAGGACTCACATCCTTATATTTTTGAAGCTGAACATACGGAGGATTAACTGCTGCTTATAGAAGTGAGCACAAACAGAGGTTAAAACCTTGGAGCCGACGGAAACCAAAGTTGGCATGTAAATGTGTAATTTGGAGCCAAGATATACAAACATAAATGGACTGCTTAACCCAAAACTAACTGGAAAGGTCCCCGGCCAGCTTGACCAAACGTACAACTGTTTATCGAGTGAATCATTACAATATTGATCATGATCCACGCAGCACACTATGCATATTAGTACAAATACAGTAGATATGCTGTCGCGCTAGCTGTGTACAAAAAAAACATGAAATGTGGGCTAGTACTTTACAGATACTTTAATATGATTGTTCATGTTTTTTCAGGTTTTTGGCATTGTGTTGTGCATTACAAACTCAAAAGGCATTCAGCCGCTGACACAAGAAGCTAACTTATCTCTTGCCGTAGCTAGCTTATGGCTAACGCCTAAATATGCTAGGCCATGTGTTACTACGCTAGATAAACAGTTCCTCAGTGTTCACTCTTACAATAAAAATGTCGCTAAAGCTTGGTTATTATACAGGTTACGCAAGGTAAATTAAGTAGTATAGATGGTTTTTGGATGCATTTTCAAAGTGATTTAGAGACAGAATAGAAAGCTCCCATTAGCTGCATTTCTAGCTACCTAGAACTAGGCTGACCATACGTCCTCTTTTCCCCGGGCGGGTTTTTTTAAATGCGTCAAATGTCCGGCATTTTTAATTAGGGTTGCGTGTATTTTCAATGTAGGTCCAGGGTTAGGTTCCTGTGTATATATATATATATATATATATATATATATATATATATATATATATATATATATATGTATGTGAATTCTAGCTGTAAATATTGTAGCGGCTGGCTACGGGGTGTTAGCCAATGGCTTTGGCTGGGGGGCGGGACCTCCGGGGGAGTTAGGGAAGTGACGCTATTGACGAGAAGTGTTGGTTTGAGTTTTGCCAGGAAGAGGAAATAGACTTCTTGGTAAACACTAAGGTGAGTGTAAAGTCAACATTTTTAACTCCAGTAAATGAGTTATTTTAGTATCCGTGAGTCCATTGAAACTTCACTTTTATCTCCCGCTGGATCCACATTGTTCGAGGATGGAGACAGGCTAGCTGTTAAAGGCCTACTGAAATAAATAAGAACATCTCATTTCAGTAGGCCTTTAAAGGCCCAGGGCACATTCTAAAAATACTATTAAAATAAACTAAAACATAACAAAAGTGAAATAAAAAAGCTTAAAGGTGAAATGTAATTTATAAAAAGTTGCAATGTTGACTAATAAAACAAAGCTGTTTTTTTTCTTTCAAACTGTCATTGCTCAAAACATAATATTGAATCAAAATCAATGTTGTTATGTGAAGTTGATGTAGACTCCAGAGATTTAAGCGCTAAATATAAAATGTATGTATGTCCTGGCACACCATTATCATCATTTCATGACCGAAGCAAAACACTTTTTACACTTTTATACTGAAATAAATACACCAACAACTTATGAAATAAAAACATAGAAAAAACTACCAGCAGCGGTAAAGTTTAGATCCATGAAGAAGAAAGTGAATTAATGTTTAGAACTGAATACATTTACTTATGTATACACATTTGTTTTATTTTTTTATTTTTATTTTTTAATGAATTAAGTAACGTTTATGACAACCTTTTTCCAAAACACGATATAGAATGTAAGATACAACAAGATAATGAATACGTTTATCATTATCTTCCGAGGATGTTGTAGTCGTAATGATTTGTGCAGTCCTTTGAGACATTTGTGATTTGGGGCTATATAAATAAACATTGATTGATTGATTGATTGATTGATTTGTTTTCAAAACGCTTACAAAAAAGTGGGACCCCAAAAATTTACTGTGGGACCCCATTTTTCTGACTTCATGGGGTCCCTGGGACCCCATTTTAAAAATCCCTAACGCCAACACAGCAGTCAACAGAGGAAAACAAATGCTTTATTTAAAGAAATATATTATTTATAAAGCAAGTTCGAGTATCATTGGCAAATTTTCACCTACTCCCGGTCTTGGCGTGCTGCCTGCCTTGGCACGCCTATATGTGTCCTCTTTTTGGGATTTCAGAATATGGTCAGCCTACCTAGAACGAGCCGATTATTACAAATTAGCATACAGAAAAATGTGTCATGTCTCTCACAAGGACAGTGAACGGTGGCCAAAATTCCCCCCAAATTGCAGTTCCCCTTTCAGCTGTCAGGAGGAAATGGGTATCAGGTAAGCGAAAAGGTGGCTCCACCCTGCGGGGCGAAAATCAGGCACTGACAGATCCTACTCAGTGGCCTAGTGGTTAGAGTCTCCGGCCTGAGATCGGTTGGTTGTGAGTTCAAACCCCGGCCGGGTCATACCAAAGACGATAAAAATGTGATCAATTACCTCCTTGGTTGGAACCGGTGTTAATTTTATTGACGAAAAATGTTCGTCACAGTTATCGTCAAGGACCTTTTTTTTCTGACTAAAACGAGACAATAACTAAATAAAAAATAACTTAAGTGGACTAAGACGATGACGAGGTGTATTGACATATTTGTCAACGAATAAAAACGAGACGAAAATGTCTGCCAGAGACGAGATCCAATCGGAACTCATTTTGTTAGGAAGAGGCGGGAGGAGTTGGGAAGAGAACCAATCAGAGCGCCGTGGTAAGGAAGTTACGTAAACGTGATTTGCGTTTGAGACTGACCCGGGAATGCGCTGCAGAAGACAACATGTCTACGCCGGGGAGGAAGAGGAGAGAGGACATATTGGGAAATTTTATATTTGACTTCAAAAATAACAAGACGCAGTGTAAGAAATGCAGCGCGAGGATTACGGGGAAAAACACAACAAACTTGAAGCGACATTTACAGTCAAATCACCCCGAAATCCACACACAGGTAAGCATTTTCCACAACATACAACTCACTCGACGTTATCCCGTTTATTACACGGCTTACTCGTGAAATACTAAATTTGGGACATGATTTTCATCAAAATATGACTTGTATCGTTTGTTTTGCTTTGACTTTCAGAAATTGAAGGGAAAGTTTACATATTACCCTTTAGTTGACTAAATCTACTGTAGTTTTCGTCGACTATAATCTTATGGTATTTCGTCAACTAAAACTAGACTAAAACTAAAACAATTTAAATAACTAAATTATGACTAAAACTAAATTACATTTTAGTCAAAAGACTATGACTAAAACTAAATCAAATTTTGCTGTTGAAATTAACACTGCTTGGAACTCAGCATTAAGGGTTGGTATTGGGGGTCAAATCACCGCTGCTGCTCACTGCTCCCCTCACCTCAAAGGAGGTGAACAAGGGGATTGGGTCAAATGCAGGGGACACATTTCACCACACCTAGTGTGTGACAATCATTTGTACTTTAACTTTAAGATCATGATTTAGCGTTTCAAAGCCGATCTGCGGATATGTTCGTATCTCACGTGTACATATCCACGGTTAGATGCAAATCGGGTAATCTTCCCATTCTTACTTAAAGATGAGCTAAGGCCGACGGGCGTTTTTACTTCTGTACTTTCTAGCCCTGTATTAGGGTCATCTGGGACGAAGCATTGTGACCTTCCGGCGCATTAAAAAAAAAAAAAGCCTTCCGTGCGGCTATTTGTGCTATTTCAATATTAAATCCGCTTTGCGACCTTCAGCGTCTCACTTCATTAAATTCACTTTTAAAGACAAAAGATGTTCTTTTAAAGGGGCTCCAGTCGCGCCCCTCTCATGAGGCCGGGGCTGTGAGTAAGTGGATCGTTTTGGCTCCGGCGCTGTCATCCGCAAGTGTCCGAGTAAAGAAATACTGGGAAGCCTCAGGGCGAGCCATTAAGTAAATTGGCCTCCCCAGACCTATAGCAGTGCCACTGTCCGTGACGAGCTGCCACCTATTTGACCCAAGCAGACGAGTCCAGTGCTGACCAGCAGCTGTTCTGTGGGCTTGTCTTTCCAAAGCCTGGGAAGTGCTTCCTAATTAGCCTCCCACACCATAAATGTGTCCAGCAGGTCAGTCACTCGGCACTCATTGATCGCAATGATGTGTTCCTTGCTGAGGTTTGACTTTAGCTACTTCATCAAAATGAAGGAGAGGCGGTAGGTGAGGCTGGCAGTCAAAACTACTGGAGTGTTCAGCGAGATCCGATCTTTTTCAAATGAACTTTAGCGTTATCAATCTTAAAACGGATTCCTCCGATCTGGTGGAGGTGAAGTGAGATGAAAATGTCTTGTTGTTATTGGTGCTCCCCGAAGATTTATTCCCAATGCCCTCCTGACCGGGTCAACAGGTCTTGTGCCTGTTATGACGGCAATGAAAAATGGCGGTGGTCACACAAGGACTGGAGTATAACGTCGCCTCTGCCGCGCCAAACGAAACGTTCTCTTTTAGCAAAGTCACAGGAAATAAGTTTTAAGGACCTGCCCTCAACTATCTGTCATCCTGTCACAATGATGTGGGGGCAGTCAAAGATTTGTGGACTCTATGACTTTTAGGGGTTTAGAGTTTTTGTACTTCACACTCAAGATGACTTACTGTATCATTAGACAATGTAGGCTTTCACAATACAATAGAGTGCAAAAGTGATAGGCCAACTATATAGTAAGGTTGTGTAAAATAGACAGTATATAAATGATAGGAATTTGGCAGTCATAGAGCTTTTAGTATAATCGCCGTACTCCGATGATAAGGGATGCATACCAAGTACCGGTTTTGTCTCAGTTCTTCCGTTTTGGTGAATTTATGAAACAGAAACAATACAAAAAGAATGTTACCAATACTAGGGGTTGGTCTTAAACTGGATTTGAAGTTACTTTACCAACAGGAAACAATATGTGAAGCAAGGGAAACACACATCTACAACACTAAATATATCCTGTGGTGTACTTATCTCTATATAAAGGACATTTGTAAAGTTACAAAAGACTTAAAGTTAGTATTATTCGTGGATGAAACAACAACGTTTTGTCAAGGAGAGAACACACAGAAGCATTCGTTACATCTCGTCTTGATTACTGTAACGTATTATTTTCGGGTCTCCCGATGTCTAGCATTAAAAGATTACAGTTGGTACAAAATGCGGCTGCTAGACTTTTGACAAGAACAAGAAAGTTTGATCGTATTACGCCTATACTGGCTCACCCCGAAAGGGAATAAGC
This sequence comes from Nerophis ophidion, assembly GCF_033978795.1. Classification (NCBI taxonomy): domain Eukaryota; kingdom Metazoa; phylum Chordata; class Actinopteri; order Syngnathiformes; family Syngnathidae; genus Nerophis; species Nerophis ophidion. Next base: position 27,793,902 of record NC_084613.1, read on the forward strand.
GGTAGAAAATGGATGGATGGATGGCTCACCTGCACTGGCTTCCTGTGCACTTAAGATGTGACTTCAAGGTTTTACTATTTACGTATAAAATACTACATCCTATTTTCCTGATTGTATTGTACCATATGTCCCGGCAAGAAATCCGCATTTAAAGGACTGCGGCTTATTAGTGATTCCTAAAGCCCAAAAAAAGTCTGCGGGCTATAAAGCGTTTTCCGTTCGGGCTCCAGTACTCTGGAATGCCCTCCCGGTAACAGTTCGAGATGCTACCTCAGTAGAAGCATTTAAGTCTCACCTTAAAACTCATTTGTATACTCTAGCCTTTAAATACACCTCCTTTTTAGACCAGTTGATCTGCCACTTCTTTTCTTTTTCTCCTCTGCCCCCCCTTCTCCCCCTCCCTTGTGGAGGGGGTCTGGTCCGAGGGCCATGGATGAAGTACTGGCTGTCCAGAATCGGGACCCAGGATAGGCCGCTCGCCTGTTTATCGGTTGGGGACATCTGTACGCTGCTGATCTGACTTTGCTTGGGATGGTTTCTTGTGGACGGGACTCTCGCTGCTGTCTTGGATCCGCTTTAACTTTCACAGTATCATGTTAGACCCGCTCGACATCCATTGCTTTCGGTCACCTGGGGGACATTTGTGGTCCTCTCAAGTTCTCATAGTCATCATTGTCACCGACGTCCCACTGGGTGTGAGTTTTCCTTGCCCTTATGTGGGTTCTTCCGAGGATGTCAGAGTCGTAGTGGTTTATACAGTCCTTTGAGACGTTTGTGATTTAGGACTATATAAATAAACATTGATTAATTGAAGCTAAAACAAATAACAGAAGAAATGAACACATTGAAAAGATGGTTTGACAAAAACAGAGGCAAATTATGATCTTAGAAAACATTTTAATTTAAACCATTTGTACGCACGTACAACACTTAAAACCTTCATTATTTTCATGACGTGGACAGAGGTGTGGATTGTTTTCCCGTAGTGCAAAGCAATTGGAGCGGACACGGAGTGAAGGTAAAGACATATTTTAATTCTACTATAAAAAGGAACAAACAAAAGGCGTGCACTAGGCGTAGAACAAACTTGGCTATGAAAACAAAACAATTTCTATAACGTAAACTATGGACATGAAAACAAAACTTTAAATCTATGGCATGAATAACTCTAACTTACTTTGAACGAGATATGGGCATGGATCATCGGCATAGATAGCGAGGGTGTTAAGAAGGTGATAGTGGGTGATGTCGCCAGGCTGACTGCCTGGCAATTACAGGCTAAAAAAGTGACGTGGTGATTGGCAACAGGTGAATGAGTCCAGGTGAATCAGGTGCATGACATGGGGACAGGTGAAAACTAATGGGTTGGCATGGAAACAAAACAATGTGTGAAAAAACAGGAACTAATGGAGTCTTGAAGTAATCTAACATAATTAAACAAAACATGATTAAAAAGACATGACAAGTATATCAGTATGTGGAATTAAATTATGAAATGGATTAAGCAAAGCAATCAAACAATGTAATCATATAATCCACTTCAAGAAACTATTGAAATTTAAAGTGTTTACAAAGTACAAAGAATAATAACCATGATACACATTCTGAATGTATGTCATCCAGCCATTCATTTTCCAGATAATCTTATTTATCTCACCGCATGAAATATAACTTTCTTCACTCATTATTATTTATTTATTTTTTATGCTATTACTTATGGAGTATATAGTGAATAAATTGAGAACAGGAAGTCAATAAAAGTTTTAGCAACTGCTCTGTAAAGGAAAAGGGCTATGATTAAATAAGCTCTGCTTCTTCCTACTCCTTTTTGAACACGTTAAATAGAGAAACCTGAAATTGTGACGTATGATGTTGTATGCATGCATGTTCCAAATAAACACAAAGTCAAACTCACAGACACTTGTAAACGTGTTGGCATGTTAGCTAATGCTAATTTGATTACATTTTGACAGCACATACAAATATGCATGAAAACACTCCATCACACATGGGACAGTTTAGTAAGTATAAATTGTTTTAGTTCTATTGTAAAACTTAAAAATGTTGCTTGTGAGTGATGAATAAAGAATTCTTTCAAGCAGAATCGCTATTGATGAATAATGGAGAAAATGCAATATACTTCCGGTTCAAGGCATGAAACAGGAAGTGCATTCTCAATTTGCAGCACCTGCAGTGAGCGAACTTTTCCAAAAATATGGCGCCATAGCACAAACAATAACACACCTTATCAGTGTCTTTGTTGGCGTTGACAACTAATGAATAGAAAACAAAAATCCGTAAATTTGTTGCAACGTTTCTACAAGTCAAGTGATGTGTTTATTTTGCAAATGACTACTTGTCGTCCAAACGCAGTGTGAAAAAAACACTGTGCTACTACTGCCCATACTAAGAAGTTGTGGACACTACCAGCAATCTTCATTGGTAAGTTCAAGACAACTTGACAGCTTTTAATGTACAATAGTGGGAATACTAGTGTTGAAACAACAACTAATGCATCTTGGTGAGTAAATTTAAATGTAATGGTACATTATGAAGTTATTGTGATTTTTCTTTATGATGCTACCTGTTATATATACTTAGAATAAATAAAATGTTGAACTAATCCCTAGTTTTGTCACAAAGTGGTGGTGACGAACCCCAAGATGCAGAAACGAAAGGCTTGGTACATGAAAACATTGTTTTAATGTTCAAAAAAAGAGGAAGGAAAACACGAACCAGAAACCAGGAAACAGCAAACAGGGACAGGAATCGGGATCAAGGGAATAGCTCACGGCATTCAAAAACAGGCAGTCCAAAGCATACAGCAAACAATACTCCAGCCCTGACTGGAGGGCAAGGCAGGTTTAAATGATGCCTCTGATGAGTACTCGGGCAGGTGGGAATAATAATTAACCATGGTAACTAAAACAAACAAGGGTGCACAAACAACAGGAACTAATGGAGTTCAAAACTAACAGAACATAACTAAACAAAAAATTATCTATACCACAGATCATGACAAGTTTTTTTTGGTTACGATGCTTGCAGGTTAAAAACAAATGGTGATATTATTCGAGATTGGATGTTATTTTATTTATCTTTTTGCAATATCGCCCAGCCTGAGGATTTTATAATCAGCTTGGAATAATCACAAATAAGAAAGCAATAATAATTAAAATGCATTTGTTTCATCTTTATTTACACCAATTACATACTGTAGAGCAGTGGTCCCCAACCTTTATGTAGCTGCGGACCAGTCAACGCTTGATAATTTGTCCCGCGGCCCGGCGGGTTGGGGGGGGTGGCGGGATTATTATTATTATTATTTATTTTTTTATTAAAAAAAATGTTTGTCTTGAAAAAGGGTGGGTTTTGGGGTTGGTGCACTAAATGTAAGTGTAGCTTCTGGTTTTATGTTGATTTAATTAAAAACAAAAGATTAATAAAAATAATAAAAAAATATTCTGCGGCCCGGTACCAATCGAGCCGCGGCCCGGTGGTTGGGGACCACCGCTGTAGAGTATTTCATTGGAGAATAAGAGTAACAGATAAGAGTACCGATGATATTGGTATCGGTATCCATTAAATCGTAAGTATATACATCCTTAGCAATAATGTAGCATCCTCGCAAAAGCAATTTTGCGGCTAATGCGGTTAATGCCAAAGTGCAGTTTGCTGCATGGTGGCAAATAAAGTGTGTTTATCACAAGTAATATTATCACTGGAAGACTCGAAGACAAGGAATAGGTAAACATGCTACACAACAAGCCATAGGAGGATACCAAAAAGCACAGCTAACTGCTACGCAAGAGATCTTAAACAAACTGAACTCAACTAAATTTTGGCTCTGAACAGAATTTTATTTTGAGTGCCCCCATTCCAAAACATTTTCACAATGTTTAATTTATGTCAAACATGTATTTTAAATTTTTTTAATCACAGTCTTTTTGGAACATGTAAAGAGAAATGAAAATATGTATATTATATAATGTATGTGTATAATGTATGTGTATAATGTACATATAATGTATGTCAATCCATCAATCATCAATCAATGTTTATTTATAAAGCCCTAAATCACAAGTGTCTCAAAGGGCTACACAAGCCACAATGACATCCTCGGTTCAGATCCCACATAAGGCTGATGTCAGTGTGAATGACTATTAGAAACCTTGGAAAAGACCGCAAACCCTCCCATGTATACATGGAGAAAAATCTACTTTCAAGTGAGCCGGACTGGTAAAATGACGGAACGATAACTTAAAAATAAAAACAACTTCAGCACATTCTAAAATTGTATAAATCCTAATCTTGTTTTGTTTTTTTACACTTACATGTTGCGGTTAGTAGTATTCTATCTTTATTTGTCATTATTTTTATTTTCTGAATAAATTATGCAATAATCTTCATCAGTCAACTCATTGGTGTTAATTTTCAAACTATCAAGATAGAAAAAAACATATCAAAATCAATTTACAGGATGTTATTTATGTAGTTTGATCATTTTCCTTGTCTAGTGTACTAACATCATGTGGTTTATTTTGTACATATGCAGCATCATCTACAAAGATACAAATAATTGCTATTGCGACATCTAGTGAACAGATTTAGAACTGCTGTTTCTTTCATTCAGAAATTTCAGGTTAATTTTCATACTTAGCAAACTCATCCCGCGAGCCGGATACAACCTGTTTGCGTGCCTGATCCTGCTCACAACCTGCTCTGTGGCCTTGTGGTTAGAGTGTCCACCCTGAGATCGGTAGGTCGTGAGTTCAAACCTCGGGCCGACTCATACCAAAGACTATAAAAATGGGACCCAATACCTCCCTGCTTGGCACTCAGCATCAAGGGTTGGAATTGAGGGTTAAATCACCAAAATGATTACCGAGCACGTCCAGCGCTGCTGCTTGCTGCTCCCCACACCCCCCAGGGGGTGAAAAAGGGGATGGATCAAATGCAGGGGACACATTTCACCACACCTAGTGTGTGTGTGACAATCTTTGGGACATTATTTTTAACTGATACGGCCCTCGGTCCGTACGTTTCGCACCCCCTGGTCTAAACAGATGGGCAATGCTGTACCTGCAGTGAGCGAATTATTCCAAAATATGGCAACATAGCACGATCAATAACACACCTTTTTAATGTCTTTTTTAAAATTTATTATTTGCATTTGCATCAGCGAAGAAAAATCCATGAATTAGCCGCTCCGTTTTATAAACCACAGGATTTAAAGCGCAGGAAAAAAAGAATTTGCGGTAATCAAAAATGTTTTTGTTAATGTGCTAAAAAAAAGTTCCAACACCAAGAAGTAAACTAAATCCGTTTTTAGTACATTATTATGGTAAAAAAAATAAAAAAATTAAAAATAAATAAAAACAGTACATCGAGAACAGGCTCTGTGTTCTGCAGGCAGCCTATTCTTACACCAGGGTCCACCTGTGTGCCCTCCTCGTAACTCCTCCAGATATTTTTCTTCACCTTCCCTGCCTTCCATGAGTTGTTTTCCCTTCATCTGTCGCTGGCCTCCACCGATAAAAATGCAAGCCAATTTTCCAGCGCATTAACCCAAGAGATCTTTTAATACACAAGAGTTTGGGGTGCACAAGGCCTCAAGGAAAGATGGATGGGCCTGCCGACTAAGAGTGGGCAGTTTTCCCACTGCCCCGGTCTCGGCTTAGGACAAAGGCCTCATTGAGTGCGATGCTTGACTTCAGCATCGTAAACTAGTCAATGCTACAAAGACGTTGACATTTTAAAGTACCAGCTACCGCCGCAGTCCTTTCCCTCCCTTCTTACAGCGATTGCATAGGCTAATCACGTCACTGACAGTTGTCCCTTTTGTTGTTGTTTTTTTTATACCCGGGCAAATGCTGAAAATAAAGACTGAACAATGTACCAACATTAACAGTTGTTCTAGGTCAGGAGTCGGCAACCTAAAATGTTGAAAGAGCCATATTGGACCAAAAAAAAACAAAAAAAAAACATGTCTGAAGCCGCAAAAAATAAAAGCCATATTACATACAGATAGTGTGTCATGATTTATAAATTGAATTAAGAGGACTTAAAGAAAACCAAATGACCTCAAATATGGCTACAAATGAGGCATAATGATGCAATATGTACATATAGCTAGCCTAAATAGCATGTTAGCATCAATTAGCTTGCAGTCATGCAGTGACCAAATATGTCTGATTAGCACTCCACACAAGTCAATAACGTCAACAAAACTCTCCTTTGTGTATGAATGCACAACGCTAAAATATAGGTGGACAAAATGAGACAGAAAAAGAAGTGGCATAAAACACGTCTTAGAACGTCAAAGAAAGTTATGCATGTAAACAAACTACGGTGAGTTCAAGGACTGCCGAAATTAGTAGGACAAAACGGCGCTCGCCAAATGCTCGAATCAGTGAGGCATGTTTAATAAAAACAGTGTGCTTTATAACAATTAGGGAGGTTTGTGTCATGTTGGTCCTCCTACAGAAACTATATTAAAACAAAAAATATATACCGTATTTCCTTGAATAGCCGCCGGGGCGCTAATTAATTTAAAACCTCTTCTCACTCCTGCGCTTATTCAAGGCATGCGGTAAAAGTAAGCAGGCGCTAATTAATCTAAAACCTCTTCTCACTCCTGCGCTTATTCAAGGCATGCGGTAAAAGTAAGCAGGCGCTAATAATTTTAAAACCTCTTCTCACCCCTGCGTTTACCAATGGCATGCAGTAAAAAATTAAGGATACCATCATGAAAAGCACATTTAATAAAAAAGTAAACATTATTATGGTTATTATTTTCAGCACCGGTGGTTGGGGACCACTGCTCTACAACATGTCATCGCGCCCGCCTTTACACCATGCTATCTGCATGCCGGCCGGATGAATGCATTTCACTACTTCTCGTACGAGATTGCAAGGCATACTTGTTCAACAGCCATACCGGTTACACTGAAGGTTGTGATACAAACAACTTTAACACTCTTACTAATATGCGCCACACTGTGAACCCACACCAAACAAGAATAACAAACACATTTCTGGAGAACATCGGCTCTGTAACATATAACATAACAATTACCCAGAATGCCATGCATCCATGACTCTTACTAGCTATATTATACACCCCCACGGCCCCCAACCCCGCCCATCTCAACCGACGCACGGAGGGGGGGGCGGGTTTGGTGCTAGCGGGGTGTATAATATAGCCAGTAAGAGTCATAGATGCATGCGCATGGCATTCTGGGTAATTGGTATTGTGGAGAGAGGCGTGTTCCACGCGTCCCCTGCGGGCGGGGTGTGTGCAGGGGCCGGCCATGAAGCAGCCAACAGTTGAGTGGATACCTCAGCTGGAACGAGTGATCTAATCACCTGTTCCCTTTATTAGCAGCCCTGGAGACCATAAAGGAAGGACGCATGAGGACGCATGACGACGCATGACGACGCATGAGAGACGCACAAGAGACGAACAAGGGACTGCTGAAAAGCTGGAAAGACAAACAATTGTGTACATTAAAAGATAAAATAAATACGGTGTCAAACCTGTATCCTGAGCTGTGTGATACTGTGGTCAGAAGAAGCCGGGTGAGACGCAGGAAACCTCCACAGTTATGTTGCGTTTATAATGTATTACAGAGCCACGGTTCTCCCGAAATGTGTTTGTCATTCTTGTTTGGTGTGGGTTCACAGAATGTGGCGCATATTAGTAAGAGTGTTAAAGTTGTTTTATATCACAACCTTCAGTGTGATCTGTATGGCTGTTGAACAAGACCCCTGGTTTACACATGGTACAAGCAAAAAAAAAAAAGTCCTCCACCATTTTGAAAATGACGACAGGGGAAGCGAAGCGTCACTCGTGACGTCACGGATTTGACCCGGCGGTAATAATAAGCATGCGCTAATAATTTTGGGAAGCGAGTTTGACCGGTAGTAATTCAAGGCAGCGCATATTACATGGCATATTCAAGGAAATACGGTATTTTATATTTTTTCCCCCTCATCTTTGTCCATTTTTCATACATTTTTGAAAAAGCTCTAGAGAGCCACTAGGGCGGCGCTAAAGAGCCGTTCTAGGTGGAAAATATTTTCTATTGAAATAATACATTTAAATAAGTAGTCAGTGCAAACTGCAGTTTTTAACTACAGATCAATAGAAAAAAAAATATTATGTTCATGACAGAACGGGATTAAGCATCTGAACAGACAGCTCAATGACATTAAAGTCATGGCATCAATAAGACGGGGAGCCAGCAGACTGCTCGTGTCCGCGGAAGCCTGATCCTTAAACATGATGTCAGCTCAAAGCCAGTCTCAGATTCTCAATGTCATGGAAGAAGGCAAAGGGTGCACTTTAATAGATTAAAACAGCCAAAGCCAGACAACTGGGCTGCTGCCAGGGAGGTGCTGATGGATGCAGTCACATTTCATGTGGATTCATGTGGATTGTGGCTAAACACTGCATGGGACATAAACAGAGTGTTAGCATCGGGCCAAATATTGTTATGCACACACACTGGTGCATGCATTAAAAATTAATAGTAATACTTGACTTTGATCCTTTGCAATTTATGGACTTTATTTTGTCTGCCAAAGATGGGGTCAAAGAACTAACGAGTATAGTGGAACCTGGTTAAGCCAAAATGCCCCTTAAGTGGTATAACTCAGATTGTGGGCACACTAATTCCTTAAAGGGGAATTGCAGTTTTTGTTTTGTTTTTGTTTTTTTCATTTTAAATGTCTCTAACATTGTGTGAGACAGTAACACACACAGTACAGGCCAAAAGTTTGGACAGATCTTCTCATTCAATGTGTTTTCTTTATTTTCATGACTGTTTACATTGTGAATTGTCACTGAAGGCATCAAAACTATGAATGAACACATGTGGAGTTATGTACTTAACAAAACAAGGTGAACAAGCAGAAAACATGTTTTGTATTCTAGTTTCTTCAAAATAGCCACCCTTTGCTGTAATTAATGTTTTGCACACTCTTGGCATTCTCTCCATGAGCTTTAACAGGTAGTCACTTGAAATGGTTTTCACTTCACGGGTGTGCTTGAAACTCATCAAGAGAATGCAAACAGTGTGCAAACAACACAGATCTGTAAACCTTGTTGCTAATGTATGGATTTTTTGGGGGGGTTCACTCTCAACAATGTAATAGACGATCACATTTACAGTTACAGTGCATATTAGGATGAAGATTTGAGGTGTAAAAAACTACATTTTTTTTTTCAGATAAAATGCGATTCATATTTGTGACAAATCTTAATTAAAAAACATAATCAAAAATAGTTGTTTTTTTTTCTTTCTTTTTTTTTAAAGCTTTTCCTGTATATCCATTCAGGGAAATCGGATTGTTGATGTAGATGCCCATATCTGCTGTGGGAAAGTGTGGGATACTTCTTGTAATGCATTATTTTGTATTTGACTTTATTAAATGTTCGGGAAGCATTTTATTAAACAAAAACAGTTTTCTTTTAAGTAATATAGAAATTGATTAGAGCTTTTATCTATTTTATAGAGGAATATATATAGTGGGTCTTATTCTGCGTTGTGTAGTTTTTTTAAGTAAGAGACACTCCATCATTCCATCGTTTCATCATTTATTGGCCACCTCTTGCGTTAGAAACATGAAACACATACACAGGTCTCTACTTTCTGGCGGAGTGATACCTCCTCATAAAAAGTCCGAAAGTTGAGAAAATAAACAACATTTATTCATACAAAAATAATAATTTAAATTACATTAACTGAAACGTTTTATCACAAAAAAAATAAAAATAATGCACAAATCAACATACTTGTGTTGGAAACACGAAACACATACACAGGTCTCTACTTTCTGGCGGAGTGATACCTGCGTAAATACCATGTGTAATTATGACCAAACATTTCAAACATTTGACGCTCTAATCCTTACTTAACAAAATTGTGCATAAAAAAATACTTAAAACAACACATACCTACAACATTAATGTTTTAACTTGTAAAGTATTATGAAAGTTTAGAAATAATATTTACACTAAGAAACACGGAGCAGTAAAGAACCATTACCTTCTCATCAAAAGTCCGAAAGAAGAGGAAGTAAATATCTGAAAAAAACAGCAAAGTCTGGCTCTTCAAAATAAAACCAATACTTCAAAATAAAACATAACACCCTGTCTCGTTCATAATATAGCGCAACAACATCACACTATTACATATAGTCAATCATAGAACTGACGTCCAATGTTATGAAAGACGTATAGATGTTGACTCGAGAATAGTTTTGAATCACGAATCGATTCTGACTTGAACCGTTACTGTCACGTTTTTTGCGGCGCACTTGCTGCGCGGAGTTGCCACTTCGTGGATGCACAACGACCAGTCAGCAGGATTGCAGGTAAGAGTTGTCTTTAATATAATAAAACAAAACAACATTGGTGCAAAAAGGGAAAAACAAAGCGCGTGCCAACGCACGGGAAGCTAATGCTAAAACTTAGCAGGAAACAGAAGTAAAACTAAACGACGTGCCGAACGCACGTGAAGCTAAGGTGGAACTTAGCACAAAATAATCTATGATACAAAATACAAACCGTGACGTGTTGCGAAAAGCAAACAATGGACCGAGGACGAACCAAGGAATCAGGTGGGCTTAAATACACAAATGATTATAAGAAACAGGTGTGTGACAGGAGCCCGTGAGGAGGAACACGATACGTTGCCATGGTGACTAACACAAACAAGGAAGTGCTCAAACAAGGATCAGCAGAGTCCAGAACTAAACATGAACAAAGACATAAACGGCAAAACAATAAACGATCCGCATAGCGGATCGTGACAGTTACCACCAAAAATCAAATCGAATCATAACGTGTGGTGCCCAAAAATCCACAGCATTGAGAAAATGGCGCTCAGTGACGTTTCTGGTAGGCTACTACTGTATGGAAAGTATGTGTTTAGTTCAGTTTGACAATGAACCAAAGCGCCTGTGTAAGTATCTCATTGTTTCAATGTGGTCACATGTGGCCTGTGTCCTGGGCATGACGTTAAAGTGCATCCGGCAGTGGAGCCTCCTCTATGGGGTTTTGGGGCACTAGGAGGTAAACCCCTTTACTACTGTTACCCCAGGTGGCCGTTGGCAAAGCCCTAGTACCTGACTGTCCCCTAGCCAGGGATACGGTGAAGACCTCAACGGCGGAGCAGGTGGAAGTAGGGCTGGGCGATATATCAATAGACTCGAAATATCACGGGTTTGTCTCTGCGCGATTTAGAAAATTACTATATCATGATATTCGAGTATACGTTCTCACTCAGTTTCTTTTAGGTTCGGGTATTACACTACAGGCTTTTATCACTCTTTCTTGTCTCTCCTTCTCAAAGACAGCAAGCACACTTTCTTATTTACGCAACATACATATAAGCCCTCGCGGAGCAGAGAGGTAGCAGCATGGGTAACGTTACCTGTGATGCTAGCGGATCCGTGCGAGTGGTAATACGAGAGAAAGAAGGTGCGAATCTGGTAACAAATGAAGGAAGAAGTAATTCCCAAGAAAAACAAAAGGGGGTCCATAGCCTGGCGGTGGTTTGGCTTCAAGTGGGAATATGTCGAACAGACAATTCTTAATTTGTCAAGTGTGGTGCTAAAGCGTTGCTACAAAAAGTAGCATTACAGTTAATATGTAGCAACATTTGAAAATTCATCTGCCAGAGAATGAAGAGTGCTTACTCCGCATGTCAACATCTCCATTTGGTGTCACACACCCACAAAATCATGCACAAGAGGGCATTTTATTTTTTTTTAACTATTGTAGTGGCATTCTGTACAAAAAGTGCACTTTAATTTAGTGTTGTTTTGATATGTCATCTTAGTGACATCATGCACAAAAGTGCACTAATAGCTTGTTTTAAAATGTCTCTGACAATCTTGCACTTTCTGTTTTGGAAATCACATGAATGTTTTTGCCACTGCTTAATAACTGTTTAATAAATACACTTTGGGTAAATTGACTTAGTTGTTATTTCCCTCTCTGCATGAAAGTTTAAAATGAGCATATGTTAATGCAGTATGAACAAGAATGTTTTAATGTAGACACAGAATCTACATACTGCTGTGAATATATGTATCAAGTGTTCTTTCAAGGCTAAGGCAGAATATTGAGATATATATCGTGAATCGCAATATGGCCTAAAAATATCGAGATTTCAATAAAAGGCCATATCGCCCAGCCGTATTCGGAAGACGGTAGATTTAAGAACTACCACAACAGCTGCGATGGCGGGAGAAGGCTGCAACAGAAAAGGGTCCCCAGTCGTTTTGGACTCCATGCCACTAGACCCCCATCCGATTCTGTCAAGGATCTGTGCACAAGTATCCCCACGTCAAACATAGTCACGCACAGGCATCTTCCATAAAGAGATACACCCCTACCAGGAGGATCGTCACACTCGTTCAAGTGACCGCCGATGACGATGACACATGTGGCCTATAGTCGTGCGTTGCCTTTATACATCCACCCATCCATCCATCCATCTTCTTCCACTTATCCGAGGTCGGGTCGGAGGGGCAACAGCCTAAGCAGGGAAGTCCAGACTTCCTTCCCCCAAGCCACTTCGTCCAGCAGTTCCCGGGAGATCCCGAGGCCTTCCCAGGCCAGCCCGGATACATAGTCTTCCCAACGTGTCCTGGGTTTTCCCCGTGGCCTCCTACCGGTTGGACGTTCCCTACACACTTCCCTCGGGAGGCGTTCGGGCAGCACCCTGACCGGATGCCTGAACCACCTCATCTGGCTCCTCTCGATGTGGAGGAGCAGCGGCTTTACTTTGAGTTCTTCCCGGATGACAGAGCTTCTCACCCTATATCTAAGGGAGAGCCCCTCCACCCGGCGGAGGAAACTCATTTCCGCAGCTTGTACCCGTGATCTTGTCCTTTCGGTCAAGACCAAAATCTCAAGACCATAGGTGAGGATGGGAACTTAGATCGACCAGTAAATTGAGAGCTTTGCCTTCCGGCTCAGCTCCTTCTTCACCACAACGGATCGATACAACGTCCGCATTACTAAAGGCGCCGCACCGATCCGCCTGTCGATCTCCAGATCCACTCTTCCCTCACTCATGAACAATACTCCTAGGTACTTGAACTCCTCCACTTGGGGCAGGGTCTCCTCTCCAACCCGGAGATGGCACCCCACCCTTTTCCGGGCGAGGAACCATGGACTCGGGCTTGGAGGTGCTGATTCTCATTCCGGTCGCTTCATACTCGGCTGCGAACCGATCCAGTGAGAGCTGAAGATCCCGGCCAGATAAAGCCATCAGGACCACATCATCTACAAAAAGAAGATACCTAATCCTGCAGCCACCAGAACGGAACCCTTTAACGCCTTGACTGCGCCTGAAAATTATTTCCATAAAAGTTATGAACAGAATTGTGACAAAGGACAGCCTTGGCGTAGTCCAACCCTCACTGGAAACGTGTCCGACTTTTTGCCGGCAGTGCGAACCAAGCTCTGACACTGATCGTACAGGGAGCGAACCGCCACAATAAGACCGATACCCCATACTCTCTGCGCACTCCCCACAGGACTTCCTGAGGGACACATTCAAATGCCTTCTCCAGGTCCATAAAGCACATGTAGACTGATTGGGCAAACTCCCGTGCACCCTCAAGAACCCTGCCAAGAGTATAGAGCTGGTCCACAGTTCACGACCAGAACGAAAACCACACTGTTTCTCCTGAATCCGAGGTTCGACTATCCGGCGTAGGCTCCTCTCTAGTACACCTGAATAAACCTTACCGGGAAGGCTGAGGAGTGTGATCCCACGATAGTTCTAACACACTCTCCGGTCCCTCTTCTTAAAGAGAGGGACCACCGCCCCGGTCTGCCAATCCAGAAGAACCAGCCCCGATGTCCGTGCGATGCTGTAGTGTCTTGTCAAATAAGACATCCCCACAGCCTCCAGAGCCTTAAGGAACTCCGGGCGTTTCTCATCCACCCCTGGAGCCTTGCCACCGAGGAACTTCGAAACTACCTCGGCAACGTCAGCCCCAGAAATAGGAGATCCCACCACAGAGTCCCCAGGCACTGCTTCCTCATAGGAAGACATGTTGGTGGGATTGAGGTGGTCTTCGAAGTATTCCTTCCCCCACCATACACGGTGTTGATAGTGCACTGCTTCCCCTTCCTGAGGCAGCGGATGGTGGTCCGGAATCGCTTCGAAGCCGTCCGGAAGTCGTTTTCCATGGCTACCCCGAACTCCTCCCATGTCCGAGTTTTTGCCTCCGCAACCGCTAAAGCTGCACACTGCTGTCCACTTTCTCCAGAGTCCTATGAGCAAAAAGAACCCACTAGGACTCCTTTTTCAGCTTGACCGTATCCCTCACCGCCGGTGTCCACCAACGGGTTCTAGGATTACCGCCACAACAGGCACCAACTACCTTGCAGCCACAGCTCCAATCAACCACCTCGACAATAGAGGTGCGGAACTTGGTCCACTCGGACTCAATGTCCAGCACCTCCCTCGTGACAAGTTCAAAGTTCTTCCGGAGGTGGGAATTGAATCTCTCTCTGACAGGAGACTCTGCCAGACGTTCCCAGCAGATCCTCACAATGCGTTTGGGCTTGCCAGGTCCGACCGGCATCCTTCCCCACCATCGCAGCCAACTCACCACCAGATGGTGATCGGTAGAAAGCTCCGCCCCTCTCTTCACCCAAATGTCCAAAACATGAGGCCCCAAATCCGATGACAAAACTACAAAGTCGATCATGGAACTGCAGCCTAGGGTATCCTGGTGCCTTGTGCACATATGGACACCCTTATGTTTGAACATGGTGTTTAATATGGACAAACTGTGATGAGCACAAAAGTTAAATAACAAAACACCACTCGGGTTCAGATCCGCGCGGCCATTCTTCCCAATCACGCCTCTCCAAGTTTCACTGTCGTTGCCAATATGAGCGTTGAAGTGCCCCAGTAGAACAAGGGAATCACCCGATTGAGCAATCCGCAGTACTCCCTCGAGTGTACCCAGAAAGGGTGGGTACTCTGAACTGCTGTTTGGTGCGTAAGCACGAAAAAACAATCAGGATCTGTCCCCCACCCGAAGGCGGAGGGAGGCTACCCTCTCGTCCACTGGGTTGAATTCCAACGTGCAGGCTTTGAGCCGGGGGTAAACGAGAATTGCCACCCCAGCCCATCGCCTCTCACTGCCAGCAACACCAGAGTGGAAGAGAGTCCAGTCCCTCTCGAGAGAAGTGGTTCCAGAGCCCTTGCTGTGCGTCGAAGAGAGTCCCACTATATCCAGCCGGAACTTCTCCACTTCGCGCACCAGCTCAGGCTCCTTTTCTCCCCCAGTGAGGTGATGTTCCACGTCCCAAGAGCTAGCTTATGTAGCCGAGGATTGGACCCCCAAGTGCCCTGCCTTTGGTTTCCGTCCAGCTCGAATCGCACCCGACCTCTATGGCCCCTGCTATGGGCGGTGAGCCCATTGGACTGCGGACCCACGTTGCCTCTTTGGGCTGTGCCATGTTCTCCATGGGAACAGGCCCGGCCACTAGGCGCTCGCCATCGTTCCCCACATCCGGGCCTGTCTCCAGAGGGGGGCCCCTGTGACCCGCGTACGGGCGTTTTCTTCATAAAGGTCTTCGAGCTGCTCTTTGTCTGATCCCTCACCTAGGACCTGTTTGTCTTGGGAGACCCCATCTGGGAGCATAAAGCCCCTGGACAACATAGCTCCGAGGATCATTGGGACACGCAAACTTCTCTACCACGATAAAGTGGCAGTTTAGAGAGTAATACAGTAAGTACAAAATAGAACACGGAAAAACAGTGTGGGTGTCCTCTGGAGTCCAGATATTAGGGTAGTTTCACCGGTGGTTCTATCTATGAAGACTTCTCTCAAAATGTACTAAACACATATTCTATTAGCACTGCAGTATCAATCATCCACCCTCGTTGAGATTCATGAGTTTTAGTTTAACAGTTAGCTATGATTTTCTGTCCAAATCTGTTAAAATCAAGCCAGTAATTACATGTTTTGTGTTCCCCTTTATTTTAAAAAAGTATCAAAAAGTTTCAAAATATATTTTGGTTCCAAAACCAAAATATTGGTATTGGGACAATCCTAATATGAATACACAATTTTATATGGTTATCAGGACATAACATGACTTCTATCGGGATATTTTTTATTTTGGTTCATGTTGCACAGCACTAATCTCAAGTCGTTTGGATTTGATTTAATAATTTGCTTTGATACCTATAACATAAAGCTAAAGTGTGGACATTTTTTTCAGAGAGTTTACAGTTACAAGGCTTGAATTTAACCACGGCAACTGCAGCAACCACTCTTGTCATTTGCCTTAAGCCCTAAACAATTAACCAACATTTGCGACAAGAACATGCCGTGACCGCCCTTGACTTTTTACTTGCAAATGGACGAGGGATGTAAAAGTAAACAATATGATATTTTGCGATAAAATTCCAGACGGTTAGTAACACTGTCTATTTTTTTAATTACAGAAAAAACGGTCATTTATTATTAACACACGAAGTCAGTCGCATGCGTACAAGTGTCGCTTGGCTTGAAAATCATGGCAGATTTAGGACACAGACTTTCCTCAGCAGATTTCCCCTCGGAGTAAACGGACCCAAGCGCTTGGTTTAACGTAATTACCCCTTGCTGTCCACCGTGCATTTAACCACACACTGCTGTGTTTGGATGGCGACAGTTGTGGACAATATTGGAGACACTTGTCTCCACACTAAAAGTATTCAGCGAAGGAGAAGATGTGTCGTGAACGTTGTCACAACTTGTTTATAAAACTCTTTAGTTTGTTGATTGGGACGTTCACCCATCCGTTATTTAACCACAAACTGTATCAGTGTTTGGCAGCACGGAGAAACAGGGGTTAGTGCGTCTGCCTCACAATATGAAGGTCCTGAGTAGTCCTGGGTTCAATCCCGGGCATGGGATCTTTCTGTGTGGAGTTTGCATGTCTTCCCCGTGACTGTGTGGGTTCCCTTCGGGTACTCCGGCTTCCTCCCACTTCCAAAGACATGCACCTGGGGATAGGTTGATTGGCAACACTAAATTGGCCCTAGTGTGTGAATGTTGTCTGTCTATCTGTGGTGGCCCTGCGATGAGGTGGAGACTTGTCCAGGGTGTACTCCGCCTTCCGCCCGATTGTAGGGAATAAGGGAATAAGCGGTAGGAAATGGATTGATGGATTTATCAGTGTTCAAATAACATCAATACTAGATATAATGTATTGTCATATCATCGAATCGAACGCACGCTGTGAAGATTGTGTATTCGATGTGAGAGGTGTCACTCCTCTTTATTTTTGTTGGCCAAACTGTTGTAATGAACCAAGAGAAGAACAAAGCTTGTGTGTTAGACTTCATCTTCATTAGCCAAACTGCTTTGTGTTTAATTTTAATATCAAAAAGTAAACGTGCGGTTTTTAAACACTATTTGTGTTTTTTCATGTCACAAAGGTATTATTTCTACAAATATTCACGCGACACAGCATATCGTTAATGTGTTATTGTGTATAGTTCATTCCTATGTGACATACACTATTTTGCCTAAAGTATTTGGCCACCCATCCAAATGATCAGAATCAGGTGTCCAAATCACTTGGCCCGGCCACAGGTGTATAAAATCAAGCACTTAGGCATGGAGACTGTTTCTACAAACATTCGTAAAAGAATGGGAAGCGCTCAGGAGCTCTGTGATTTCCAACGTGGAACTGTCATTGGATGCCACCTGTGCAACTAATCCAGTCGCAAAATGTCCTCACTCCTAAATATTCCAAAGTCAACCGTCAACTTTATTATAAGAATATAGAAGAGTTTGGGAACAACAGTAACTCAGCCACGAAGTGGTTGGTCTTCTATACTGACAGAGAGGGGTCAGCGGATGCGAAAGCGCATAGTGCAAAGAGGTCACCGACTTTTTGCAGTCAGTTGCTACAGAGCTCCAAACTTCATGTGATCTTCCAGTTAGCCCAAGCAGAGAACTTAATGGAATGGGTTTCCATGGCCGAGCAGCTGCATCCGAGCCATACATCACAAAGTCCAATGCAAAGCGTCGGATGCAGTGGTGTAAAGCACGTCACCACTGGACTCTAGAGCAGTGGAGACGCCTTCTCTGGAGTGATGAATCACGCTTTTCCATCTGGCAATCTGATGGACGAGTCTGGGTTTGGAGGTTGCCAGGAGAACGGTACATTTCGGACTGCAGTGTGCCAAGTGTGAAATTTTGGCTTAGGAGGAATTGTTTTTCAGGAGTTGGGCTTGGCCCCTTAGTTCCACTGAAAGGAGCTTTGAATGCTCCAGGATACCAAAACATTTTGGAAAATTCCATGCTCCCAACCTTGTGGGAACAGTTTGGAGGGGGACCCTTCCTCTTCTAACATGACTGTGCACCAGTGCACAAAGCAAGGTCTATAAAGACATGGATGACAGAGTCTGTTGTGGATGAACTTGCCTGGCCTGCACAGAGTCCTGACTTGAACCCGATGGAACACATTTGGGATGAATTAGACAAGCTCGGAGATCCATGAGACAGGCCGGTAGTCGGGGGCGATAGCCAGGTGTCAGAGTCCGTGTCCAGGTGGGAAGTCCAGATCAAAGAAGCAGCCAGGGAAGCAGAGGGAACCAGGGAAGACGAGACACACGGCTTGTAACGTGGGAACGGAGGTACGCTGCTGGAAGGGGGCGGCAAGGAGGACACGAGACAACTGAGCACGGTAGGTGAGAAAACACGGAGACAGAAAGATTGCATAGGTGCGGCTTATAGTTCAGGACAAGTTGCTACGTTCTGGCGCGGGATAGCAGGTTGTGCAGGCTTATGACGGCAGGAGAGCTCATCAACGACAGGTGTGGAGATTGCTGATTGTTTGCAGCCACGGGCTGCAGCAGGAGATGAGCGCTCGTCGGCATGTTCCGAGGCGCGCTCCGCAGAGCTCATTGATAAATGCGCAGCTGCATGCGCTTGCGCCGTGACGGTTAGAGTTCAAACTGTATCTAATGCATTGGCCAAAATTATGACATACAGTTTGTTAAATAAAACCTCACTTTTATTTTTAATGATTACTTGGTCCTACTAAGCTACAGTATTTTATTGTTGGCCATTTAAGCTAGTTTTTGAAGAGCCAAGTTTTTTCTGAGGTGGTACTTGGTGAACAAAGTTTGCGGATCACTGGCAGATACTGTATTGATTAAAGGCCGACTGAAATGAGATGTTCTTATTCAAACGAGAATAGCAGGTCCATTCTATGTGTCATAGTTGATCATTTCGCGATATTGCCATATTTTTGCTGAAAAGATTTAGTAGGGAACATCGACGATAAAGTTTGCAACTTCTGGTCGCTAATAAAAAAGCCCTGCCTTTACCGGAAGTTTGTGCGCGTGACGTCACGAGTTGCATGACTCCACACATATTCACTTTGTTTATAATGGGAGCTACCAGCAGTAAGAGCAATTCGGACCGAGAAAACGACAATTCCCCCATTATTTTGAGCGTGGATGAAAGATTTGTGAATTAGGATATTGATAGTGAAGGACTAGAAAAAAATAAAAAGCGACGGCTTCGGGTGGCGGCAGTGGGAACGTTTCAGATGTAATTAGACACATTTACTAGGATAATTCTGGAAGATACCTTATCTGCTTATTGTTTTAATAGTGTTTTAGTGAGATTGTAAAGATTATAAAGACATACCTCCAGATCGGATGGCCGCGGTGAACACGCAGTGTCTCAGAGAGAAGCCGAGGAGCCAAGCTCACAGCTTCCTTTTTTGACAGCTGCTGCAGGACGACGAATAATCCAATGATGTCTCCTGTAAGATAGATGTATCAATTTCCCCATCCAAAAACATGCTGGTTGACGTGAGAAAACATGTTCGCTTGACCGCTCTGCTTCACAACAAACAAAGAAATACCGTCTGTGTCTCGGTGCTAAAGGCAGCTGCAATCCACCGCTTTCCACCAACAGCATTGTTCTTTATAGTCTCCATTATTAAATGAACAAATTGCAAAAGATTCAGAAACACAGATGTCCAGAATACTGTGTAATTATGCGATTAAAGCAGACGACTTTTAGCCGCTAGTGGTGCAGCGCCAATATTTCCTGACAGTCCGTGACGTCACGCACACGCAACGTTTTCAACAAGAAACTCACGGGAAATTTATAATTGCAATTTAGTAAACTAAAAAGGCCGTATTGGCATGTGTTGCAATGTTAATATTTCATCATTGATATATAAACTATCAGACTGTGTGGTGGGTAGTAGTGGGTTTCAGTAGGCCTTTAAACCACATTGTATTTCAGAATAATTTAAAGTACAAAGTGCATACTTCAATTTTTTAGTATGCGGTCCTGGCAGTGAAATGTTTGGACAGCCCAGGGGGTGTAATGAATGAAAATACACAACAAAACAAAAAATACACATACAGTTTCCTTCTTCTGTCTATAATGAACTTCTTCCCAGGCGTCTCAATTGATCAGGTCATAATGATGTTTGACTTGAGGCAATAATTGCCCTCCAGGGTCATGGCTGCAGATGAAGTGTGTGAGAATGACAGAGGCTATGTGGTTATGTGTGTTTTTGTGTGCATGTGTGTGTGTGTATGTGTGATAGTGAAGTAGCCTAGATTCGTATACGGCAGTGGTGTCAAACTCAAATACAGAGTGGGCCAAAATTTTAAACGGAACAAAGCCGCGGGCCAAGGTTGAACAAATTAACCTTTTAATAGGGACCCAAATAAGTTTTGCATTAAATATTGAACAAGCAAGGCTTATATAACTTTAGTGACATACAAAATCCAGTTTCAAATAATAATAATAATAATTAAAAAAATATCAATGGAATATCAAATAAAATTTTTATAAAAATTATATGCCTTTTTTTCTATTTGCAATCTTCTGAGGTAAATATCTTTTTTTTTTCCACAGGCTATTAAAAAAGGTGAAAATAAAATAACAATAATGAATGAACCAAACATTCAAGCCTTGAAGTAGCAATAGAAAATGCATGAATAAAACGTTAATTATTGGTAAGTTTGCTGGAAGTTTCCCGGAAGAGTTAGTGCTGCAAGAGTTTCTGGGTATTTGTTCTGTTGTGTTACGGTGTGGATGTCATTCTTGTTTGGTGTGGGTTCACAGTGTGGCGCATATTTGTAACAGTGCTAAAGTTGTTTATACGGCCACCCACATTGTGACCTGTATGGCTGTTGACCAAGTATGCTGTGCATTCACTTGTGCGCGCGTGTGTGTGTGTGTGTTTGTGTGTGTGTGTGTGTGTGTGTGTGTGTGTGTGTGTGTGTGTGTGTGTGTGTGTGTGTGTAAAAGCCACAGACATTATGTGACACGCTGTTAGTATGGAGGAAAAGCGGACGTGACGACAGGTTGTAGAGAACGCTAAAGGCAGTGCCTTAAATGCAAGCCCCCAATATAGTTGTTCAGGTGGAAATCAGTAGAGATTCGGGAGAATGGTTGCCCCGGGAGATTTTCGGTAGGGGCACTGAACTTCGGGAGTCCACAGGGAAAATTAGGAGGGTTGGCAAGTATGAGTATTAACGGTGAATGCGGTGTTACAGCGGCACAGACGCTGTATAACACCGGCGGGCCAGCTCTAATGATAAATTGATATTGCCTCAAGGGCCAAATTAAATTACACAGCGTGCCAAATTTGGCCCGCGGGCCAGAGTTTGACACCCATGGTATACGGGGAAACAGCTGCTTCACATTGCTAACTCCTGGAACAATGTGATGATTGTGTGTTTGGACAGGTTTGGGCAAGAAGACATCAGCCACTGTATAAGCAGGGAAATAACCTCACTGCAGTCATTTAAGGTAGATTTGAAGGAAAAATTGTCACTCCCCCTTACCCCCGTCTAAGGGTTCACAAGCCACACCGAAGCAGCACGCCACCTGTCACCAATGCTATTCTGCATGGATACAAGTGGATCCAAGATAGTCAGGAGGCAGGGACCTCAAAGACGTGTGACACAATTCACCGTCGTGACTGACAGGCTCACAGCTGCCCCCGCGATCCATAGGGCAAAGTCCTCCACTGTGTTTTGTCACCTATTTACTGAGGCATGTGTAATCGATCCTTCATGTGTTTGGAAAAAGAAGGGGAGAAAAAAATACTTCAGGGGGTTTAAGATTATCACCCCCGCCAGCTGGCTGGCGAGTGCCCGTGAAGTCTATTTTTAAATGCAGCAAAATGATGACGAAGAATGAGTAAAAGCGGTCTTTCTTGGAAAGTATGCAACCGGAATCAAGAAGAATAAAATGTTGTCGCGATGCAAAGTAGTGCTTGCCTTGTGCGCCCTTTCTTCCACTACAGCAGGGGTGTCAAACTCAAATACAGAGTGGGCCAAAATTTAAAACTGAACAAAGCTGTGGGCCGAGGTTGAACAAATTAACCTTTTAATAAGGACCCAAACAAGTTTTTCATTGAATATTGAACAAGCAAGGCTTATATAACTTTATAGTGACATGCAAAATTGAGTTTCAAATAATAATAACAATAATATTGTAATAATCCCAGGAATGCAAGCTCATACAACTTCTCCGTTTTATCGTGTCTTTATTGCACAAGATGCAAAACAACCATACAACAGCACTCATGTGTCTCTCCAACCGTCTTCCCGGGAAACTCAAACACACACTCGCTATCAACAACGTCACTTCCCTATCTCTTCCTGGAAGTCCCGCCCCCCAGCCAAAGCCATTCGCTAACACCCCGTAGCAGCCGCTACACCACCCCCCCTTACAAAAAGTCATCGCCCTCGAGGACTGACCCGTAAGGCAACATTTGGTGACATCACAACAGCATGTAAATCAGAGCAACACATTAGTACAAACAAAACAATGTAGACAACATAACCTTTACATCACACAAAACAGGTTTACAAAGTCATTAGCCACTGGAGGGCAGAGTGGTCAGTCCTAATCACAAAGGGGAGGCCACACAGGTAGTATTTAAAGTGTCTGATAGAGAGCACCACGGCCAGCAGTTCTCGGCGGGTGACACAGTAATTACGCTCCGACTTTGTGAGTTTCTTACGGAAGTATGCCACAACCCTCTCCCCTTCCTGCCACGGCTGTGCAAGTACACCCCCCACCCCCACTCCGCTGGCATCAGTGTCCAGTAAGAAGGGCAGAGCGAGGTCAGGTGGGGCGAGTATCGGGGCCTCACACAGGGCCCGTTTCAACCCCCAGAATGCCTCCTGGCACCCTTCGGACCACACAAAGTCTTTGCCTTTTTTCCAGCAAACGGTATAGGGGCGCGGCGATTGTAGCAAAACCCCGCACGTGCCTCCGGTAGTAAGAGGCAAGCCCAATGAAGCTCTTCAGCTGTCCTTGGTCTCGAGGGGCGGGCCAGTCTCTCACGGCCCGCACTTTCTCACCCATGGCGCCAATGCCATGGGCACCCAGCTCATGTCCCAAGAAGGTTACTTCTCGTCGCATGAAACTGCATTTCTCAGGGTGCAGTTTAAAGCCCACTGCTCAAATCCTCTCCAGGACTCTCCTCAAGGACCCCAAAGCTGCTTCGAAAGAACGCCCGTGTACCAGGATGTCGTCCAGGTATACCAGGCACTCTTGGTGTGGAATACCAGCCAGTACTTTGTCCATTAGCCTGGCAAAAGTGGCAGGTGCATTACAGAGCCCAAAACTAAGGACTTTGAATTGCCACAAGCCCCGGCCAGTACAGAAGGTGGATTTAGGGCGAGATTCGGGAGAAAGGGGTACTTGGTAATATCCGCTCTTAAGATCCAGAGTGGTGAACCACTAAGAGCCGGAAACTAGGTCCAGGGACTCATCAATACGAGGAAGGGGGTAAGAGTCATTTGTGGTCACTTCGTTCAGCCATCTGTAATCCACACAGAATCGCCAATCATCAGCCTTCTTCTTCGAGACCATGACCACAGGTGCCGCCCAGGGGCTCTCAGACTGCTCAATAAAGTCGGCCCGCAGCAGGTCATCCACAGCCTAGTCGCATTACCTGCTGCCGAGCGAGGGGGATGCGGCGCGCGTGACACTTGATGGGCCGCGCCAAGCCAGTGTCTATTACATGCTCTGCCAAGTGGGTTCTTCCCACTTCACTCTCATTCGTTGCAAAGCTGCCCTGAAATTCCATCAGCAGCTGTTTCAGCTGTTCTTGTTGCTGTTTTTCCAGGTCTCCGTACTCCTCTCTCCACACCCCCCCTGTGACCGGGGGTCCCGGCTGTGGGCGAGGGGATGTGGCATCCCCGGGTAGTAAACAGCTCTGTCTCCCCCCTCATTGGCTGAAGGGAGACAGGGTGAGGGCAGGAGTAGTAATTTGGTGCGGTGTGAGGCAACCAGAATGCAGAGGCATGCGGTGAAACGGGAAGGGGCCCGGGAACTAGGGTACCCATGGCAACTGTTGGGCCCCCCGGAAAGTTAATTGTACCCCTCCCCATGTCTAACAGGCACCCATTGACTTGGAGGAAGTCCAGCCCTAAGATGCAGCAGTCTTGCACGTCTTCCACACAAACTAGATGGCGGCCTTTTTTCCCCCCACGCACAACCACAGGAACCCCTTCCGCACCATAGGAGCAAGCTGGCCAGTGACTGTGCGGAGCTGTACTGCTGTAGGCTCAAGTGGTGTACTGCTGGGCACAGGGTCATCAGCGTTACTGATGACCCTGTGTCCACCAGGCCCACGGTAGGCACCCCCTGGACAGAGACAGCAACGTGGCAGGAGCCCCCGCCTTTGGGCCCCCCCCCGTGTCCAGCCCACCGCCAGTGGTGGCACACTGCTGTCGTCTACTTCTGGGGGGGGAAGGAGCCCCTCTCCCCTGGCTGTGCCGCGGGGCTCCTCCGGTTGCCAGAAAGCGAGGAGTAGAAGAAGGCGAGTCGTCGTCTGCTTCTGGGGGGGAAGGAGCCCCTCACCCCTGGCTGTGCTGACAGGCTCCCTCCCCTGCCTGACGAGCGTGTGCTGGCGAGTCAGGGTTCGTGGTGGACGTAGGGGCCCGCATACCCCCGACTATGCGGGCCCGGCGCCGTTTCCCGGCTCACGGCGAGTGGCAAGGCACTCCCTGCGAAAGTGTCCATGTTGGCCACATCCCCAGCAGACCTGCAATGGGCGCGGGCCACGTTGATTTTGCAGAGTCACCGCCTTCAGTAGTTCGGTAATATCTGTCGCCCAAGCCGGCGCCATGTCACCAGACGGGTGTGACGACACTGCCCTCACTGGATGGGGTTTCATTTCCAGTTCCCCACCCGCAGCAGCACTTCCCAGCATCTCCCTCTCAACAGCAGCTTCCAGTGCCTCCTGCAGGGACCTCGGGTGCTGAAGCTGCACTTGCACGCGCAGGTCAGGAGGAGTAATGGCTCTAACAAACAGGTCAGTTGCGAGCTCGTTTCGTGCCTCAGCAGGCAGGTGACCATATGCACGGTGCACCTGGCCCTCAATGTCATTAGCGAGCCCCCGGAGTGGCTCGCCAGGCTTCCTGCACCTCCCTCTCAGTTCAGTTTTTAGAAGTACTGGCTGAGACCATCTCCCAAACATCCTCTTGAGTGCCCCCACCAGGACTGCGTAGCATCGCTGCTGTTCGGGATCCAGCAGCAGGAGGCACGAAAGAGCCTCTCCCTCTAGACACAAAGCCAATTGCAATGCTTTGTCCTTTGCTTCCCACCTTCTAGCGTCTGCCAACAGTTCAAATTGAGCGTGGAACGCCTCCCAATCCGATTCACCGGCAAATTTTGGCGTCTTCACTGATGCAGCAGACGGTGGGGGGGCCGCGCCGTGCGGGGAAGTTGCTGGCGGCGGCGGCAACTTTACATCTTCACGGGTCGACGAGCCGCTAGTGTGCGAGCAGTAGTGCGGCTGTTCGACTGTCACCCGCTCCAAAACAGCGTCATCCCACTCCACTTTATACTTCCTTTCACCGGAGCTAAACATGATAAACGGTTAGCGGTCCTAGGTAACTCACAGACTAAAGCTAACTGGCTAATGCGTCCTTACCGCGACAAAGTCTCTTTCGAACTCGCCGTTTTACTTCTGACACCAGTGTAATAATCCCAGGAATGCAGGCTCATACAACTTCTCCGTTTTATCGTATCTTTATTGCACGAGATGCAAAACAACCATACAACAGCACTCATGTGTCTCTCCAACCGTCTTCCCGGGCAACTTGAACACACACTCGCTATCAACAACGTCACTTCCCTATCTCTTCCCGGAAGTCCCGCCCCCCACCCAAAGCCATTCCCTAACACCCCGTAGCAGTCGCTACACCATTTAAAAAAATATCAATGGCATATCAAATCAAATTTAAATAGAAATTGAATGCCTCTTTTGTATTCGCAGCCTTCTGAGGTAAATATTAACATTAACTTTTTCCAGAGGCAAATACATTTGAAAATAAAATAACAATGAATAAATCAGCCATTCGGGCGTTTTTACTGCTCAGTTAATGTCGGGGCTCAGGTGGGCAGGGATAGGGGGGCGGAGTTTGTTGGTAGCGGGGAGGGGGTGTATATTGTAGCGGTTCGGAAGAGTTAGTGCTGCAAGGGATTCTGGGTATTTGTTATGTTGTGTTACGGTGCAGATGTTTTCCCGAAATGTGTTGGTCATTCTTGTTTGGTGTGGGTTCACAGTGTGGCGCATATTTGTAACAGTGTTAAAGTTGTTTATATGGCCACTCTCAGTGTGACCTGTATGCTGTTGATCAAGTCTGCCTTGCATTTACTAAGATGTGTGTAGAAGCCACATATATTACGTGACTGGGCCGGCACGCTGTTTGTGAGGAGGAAAAACAGACTTGACGAGAGGTTGTAGGGGACGCTAAAGGCAGTGCCTTTAAGGCACACCCCTAATATTGTTGTCCAGGTGGAATTCGGGAGAATGGTTGCACCGGGAGATTTTAGGGAAGGGCACTGAAATTCGAGAGTCTCCCGGGAAATCGGTGAATGCGGTGTTACAGCGGCACCGCTGTATAACACCGGCAGGCCAGCTCTAATGTTAATTTGATATTGCCTCAAGGGCCAAATGAAATTACACGGCGGGCCAATTTTGGCCCGCGGGCCAGAGTTTGACACCTATGCACTACAGTGTTAAAGTATAATACTGTATAAGCCACTGTAAAAAAAAACTACAGTACTTTTCCGAGTATAAGTTGCACCTGCCGAAAATGCATAATAAAGATGGAAAAAAACATATAAGTCGCACTGGAGTACAAGTCGCATTTTTGGGGGAACCTTATTTGATCAAACCCAACACCAAGAATAAACATTTGAAAGGCAATTTAAAATAAATAAAGATAGTGAACAACAGGCTGAATAATTGATGTTATATGACCCATAAATAACCAACTGAGAAGGTGCCTGGTATTTTAACGTAACATATTATTGGGACGGCGTGGCGCAGTGGGGAGAGTGGCCGTGCGCAACCCGAGCGTCCCTGGTTCAATTCCCACCTAGTACCAACCTCGTCACGTCCGTTGTGTCCTGAGCAAGACACTTCACCCTCGCTCCTGATGTGTGCTGGTTGGCGCCTTGCATGGCAGCTCCCTCCATCAGTGTGTGAATGTGTGTGTGAATGGGTAAATGTGGAAGTAATGTCAAAGCGCTTTGAGTACCTTGAAGGTAGAAAAGCGCTATACAAGTACAACCCATTTATCATTTATATTATGGTAAGAGTCATTCAAATAACTATAACATATAGAACATGCTATACGTTCACCAAACAATCTGTCACTCCTAATCGCTAAATCCCATGAAATCTTATACGTCTAGTCTCTTACGTGACTGAGCTAAATAATATTATTTGATATTTTACGGTAATGTGTTAATAATTTCACACATAAGTCGCTCCTGAGTATAAGTCGCACCCCCGGCCAAACTATGAAAAATCTGCGACTTATAGTCCAAAAAATACGGTAATTAGCTAGTCCAGTTCAGTTCAGTTTCACTTTATTTGGAGCATGCATACGATAAAATGTAATGCATCACAAAAGTCCAGTTGTTTCATTAAAGCACGTCCGAAAAGGAGCAGGAAGAAGCAGAGCTTATTTAATCCTACCCCTTTTCATACCACAGCAATTTTATCCCATTTTCTTTTTCTTTGTAACAGAACAGTGAGCAAATAAATAATAAACAAATAATATACCATCGTAAGTGAAAAAATATTACATAAATAATATTTGTCCCCAAAAAAATAAAAAAATAAAAAAGGGTTCAAGATGTTAATCATAATGAGGTTTGAACAGTCTCTTAAACTGAATCATATTGCTGCTTTGTTTGATTTATTTGGTTATTCCATTCCATAATTTAATTACACATACTTATATGCTAAAGGGTTTAAAGTGCTGTACGTGCATACAAATGTTTTAAATTTAATTTTTCTCTAATGTTATATTTCTCCTCTTTTGTTGAGAAGAATTGTTGTACATTCTTGGGTAGCAGGAAATAGTTTGATTCACACATCATTTCAGCTGTATGCAAATTCACCAAATTGTTGAATTTCAATAATTGTGACTCAACAAATAAAGGGTTTGTAGGTTATTTATGTCCAACATTATGTGTTATTCTAATTGATCTTTTAGTAACATAGTTACAAGCAAGTGCACATTTGTAGTTGTTTCCACATATTTCTACACAATAACTCAGATAGTGAGCATTAAAAAATAGGAAGTGATTTTTGGTCTAAAACATGTTTTGCTCCGTTCATTATTAACGTGTTTCCTGTTACTTTATGTTGTATATTTTTTACATGAGTTCTCCAATTCATTGTATTATCTATTGTTACAACCAAATATGTGTTTTATTTTACCCTTTAAGTGACATTGTGAAAGTAAAAAAATAGTAATTGCAGATTCATGACTATTAAGCAAAATGTTATATTTTTCCTTGATCATGTTTAATATAACTTAAATAGTTGGTAGATTCAAATAATAAACATTATATTTTTTAGCTGTGCAAGTGTAATGACTGCTTTATAACATGCATCATAACTCCGGTTTTATTTTTCCTCGCTAAAAGGCAAAAACATCTCTGAGAAACTATCTTTCTAAATCTCTCGAAGTCACTAGTGAGTGCCAGGGCGAAAAGCTCTGACTTGCTTGGAAAGAAGCCTTTTGCATGTATCTCCATACAAATCTGTTGACCTTTTGATTAAAAAAAAGCACCAGTCTTTTAATTTATTTGATTGTATTAATTTCTTTCAAGGGATGCACATATTATTATTTTTTTAATTTGTAAAAAAAATATTCCAGTTGGCCAAACAGCTGTTTTAATCCGTAGTCCGAAACCAGTTCTTCTCAATGTTTTTCTGCTACGCCCACTTTAGGAATAAGAAAACAATTATGCGCCGAAAAATTCCCCCTTTCTTTGTCTCGACTATAAATAGTATATTTTGTCTATACAATTGTTGTAAGTACACCTTTGCATAAATATCTTTATTATTAACATTAAAGAAAAAAAAAAAAAGTAAAATGAAAGAAATACAGGTCAACTTGTAACAAAGATTAACTTTATTAACACTATATTTTAGTCTGTAACAGATAAGTTTTAAAGTGCATCAATTTGCCTGAATAAATAAATATAAACATTTGAATAAAAACAAATCCCTATTTAAACTGTAAAACTTATTTGACCAACAAACCCTTTGGCACTAAACATGTATTTTGAAAAAACACTATGAATAGGCATCGTAATACTGTTTTTACTTTTGAGTATTGTTTGTTGATCTCCCTGGTTTGTTTTACTGCACTATGGGCCATGTGTTTGTCCAAAATAAAGTTTGACGATGACAATAATACATCAAGTAGCAAGATGCCCTCAACATAAGACAATTTGAAATTTGAGTTGTGCAATACTTCTGTGTATCAAACTTGAGCTTGGTTGAGAGTGTCAAAGGAATATTTTCATTTGGCTTCTTTGCAATACTTTCCAATATATGGATTGCTATCTCACCTGGCGGCAAACAAGAAGAGTTTTTCACTCTACTAACAGATAGACAAGTGTCAACAAAGAGTGTTATAAGAACATGAACAATGAAGAAGATTCTATTAAGATAGATTACGATACATTTGTTATCGGGATTGTGTGATTTAAATGCCGTACACAATGATTGAAACAATTTAAATTTGGCCTACGATACAGATTTTAATTATATTGTGACAATACACTTTGATGACGCAAAACTGAGAGTAACAAGCCGCAACAGGTAGTGAATGTAATGTAGCGTCCTGACATATGTCGGCTACCGCATTGGGTGATGTTCCTTTAAGTTATTAATGCTTGCTGCAATGACGATAAAATTATCATTATCACTGGAGGACTAGAAGATGAGGAATAGCTAAACATGCAAAGCATCGAGCAAAAAAAAGGACAGGATGAGACAAGAAGCCATACGAACCGCCGAAGTAGCTTGAATATACAGTCGCGAAACAACAGAATAAGGGCTTGAAGGAATATCTCAACATGCAACACACCAAGCAAACAAAGATCAGTAGAATACAAGAATCCACGATAGCTGCTAAGCTATCTTGAATGTATTTTGTAAAACCGACTAAGTCCTTAGTACTGTTCAACAGAAAGGTAACGTACCGTATTTCACAGGCTATACATTTAAGCCGCTCCCACAAATTTTAAGTGGAAAACATTTGTTTTAAATATATTAGCTGCACCAAGTTTTAAGCGATGTTGTATATATTTATTTACATACCTAATTGTTTTCAAACGGAGCCTGTAACACAGCAGTAAAACGGCTGATCAGACAAAACAGAAGTCATCGCCGTGGGCCCACTATTTGCAGAAGGAATTTCTCCAATCAGTTAAACAGACTCAATAACTCCTGAGTGATATCTTGATGAATGTAGAAAACTGAAACAATGCAAAAATAATGCTATTGTAAGTTAATAATACGAACACAGACGCTTGTAAACGTGTTAGCATATTCGCAAATGCTAACGATGCTAGTTTGATGCCATTATGATAACACGTATGCATCAACACATTGCTACAGACATCACACATGTGGCGGTTTAGTAAGTATTAATTGTTTTGTATATATTGTAAAACTTACAAACATTGCTTGGAGTGAAGAATAAAGAATCCTTTCGAGCAGAAAGGTAATGGACAGTTGTGCGTCTGGTTCAGGGCACGAAACAGGAGGTACATTTTCAACCCGCAACAACTGCAGGGAGCAAACTTGTCCAAAAGATGGTGCTATACCACAAACAATGAAACATATTTTTGTGTCTCTGTCGATGTAATATGAAAACTATTTGTTAAATACAAATCATTATGGTCGTTAGTGAAGAAAAATCCTTAGGTTAGCCGCAAAACTTTATAAGGCACACGATTAAAAGTATTCGAAAAAAGTAACGATTTATAGTTCAGAAAATATGGTTGATTTACAAAACCCAAAACCAGTGAAGATGGCACGTTGTGTAAATCGTAAATAAAAAGAGAATACAATGATTTGCAATCGTTTTCAATTTATATTCAATTGAATAGACTGCAAAGAAAAGACATTTAATGTTAGAACTGAGAAACTTTTTTTTTTGCAAATAATCATTAACTTGGAATTTAATGGCAGCAACACATTGCAAAAAAGTTGGAAAAAGGGCATTTTTACCACTGTGTTTCATGGCCTTTCCTTTTAACAACACTCAGTAAATATTTGAGAACTGAGGAGACCAATTTTTGAAGCTTTTCAGGTTGAATTCTTTCCCATTCTTGCTTGATGTACAGCTTAAGTTGTTCAACAGTCCAGGGTCTCTCTTATGGTATTTTACGCTTCATATTGCTACACAAATGTTCAATGGGAGACAGGTCTGGACTATAGACAGGCCAGTCTAGTATCCACACTCTTTTGCTATGAAGTCACGCTGTTGTAACACTTGACTTTGTATTGTCTTGATGAAATAAGCAGGGGCGTCCATGATAACATTGCTTGGATGGCAACATATGTTGCTCCAAAACCTGTCTGTACACTTCAGCATTAATGGTGCCTTTACAGATGTGTAAGTTACCCATGCCTTGGGCACTAATACACCCCATACCATCACAGATGCTGGCTTTTGAACTTTGCCCCAACAACAATCCGGATGGTTCTTTTCTTCTTTGTTCCAGAGGACACAATGTCCACAGTTTCCAAAAACAATTTGAAATGTAAATTCATCTGACCAAAGAAACACATTTCTACTTTACATCAGTACATTTTAGATGAGCCCGGGCCCAGCGAAACCAGAAGCGTTTCCGGGTGTTGTTGATAAATGGCTTTGGATTTTGTATAGTAGAGTTTTAACTTGCACTTACAGATGTAGCGGCCAAGTGTGGTTACTGACAGTGGTTTTCTGAAGTGTTCCTTAGCCCATGTGGTGATATCTTTTACACAATGATGTCGATTTTTGATGCAGCACCGCCTGAGGGATCAAAAGTCCGTAATATCATTGCTTACGTGCAGTGATTTCTCCGGATTCTCTGAACATTTTGATGATATTACGGAAGGTAGATGGTGAAATCCCTAATCCTTACGAAAGCTCGTTGAGAAATGTCGTTCTTAAACTGTTAGACAATTTGCTCACACATTAGTTCACAAAGTGGTGACCCTCGCCCCATCCTTGTTTCTGAATGACTGAGCATTTCATGGAAGCTGCTTTTATACCCAATCATGGCACCCACATGTTTGCAACCAGTTTGTTCACCTGTGGGATGTTCCAAATAAGTGTTTGATGAGCATTACTCAACTTTCTCATTATTTTTTGCCACTTGTGCCAGCTTTTTTGAAACATGTTGTAGGTATCAAATTCCAAATGAGCTAATATTTGCAAAAAATGTTGTTTTCCAGTTCAAACATTAAGTATCTTGTCTTTGCAGTCCATTCAATTGAATATAGGTTGAAAAGGATTTGCAAATCATTGTATTCTGTTTGTATTTACCATTTACACAACGTGCCAACTTTACTGGTTTTGGGTTTTGTATTTATTTATTTATTTTTCATTTTTCAAACTTTGAATAGCAAAAGTATTTATGTTACACTTGTGCGACAGATAAGCTAAATACCAGGTTCTGAAGAATCGAGCATAGTTTCCTGGAAAGCGTGTTGTCACAATCTGTTGGCAGGCTTTGGTGTCTGATCAAATGTTGTTGGGCAACACAGTAATTGCGTTAGCATGGTAAATTGATCAAGTGAGCTAATCTCCTAAGGTGATTTGTGCCTTCGCCCTGGCAGCCAAGCCGTGGTGTCCTTTGAATGACTGTGGCATTATTCTGTTAATAGTTGATCTGTCCTCTAGTCCTTGACCTTCTTGAATTGTAAACACGTTTTTTTACACCACTCTCAGCACTCTTTGACCAAGGGAGTTTTGTCGACAGCGGGGCCCGAGATAAGCAAGCCGGGGCTGAACCTGTTCTGGCCCGCGCTGCCCTCTGCGGCACCTCTGCTCCGCACTCAGTCAAATTTCTTCCAGCGTTGCCAGATCACATGGGTTAATCTCCCGTGACCCTGACTCCTCAAAAGCGCAAGCCTGGCTCTTTTTGGATGCAGGCCCGGTTTGGGCGTAATGCGGATTCCCCCTCCCCCCTCACCCCCCCATCCACCCGCTCCCCCACCACCACCTCAAAACCCACACCGCGCCCCCCCTCCACACACACAGTCTCCCCCGTGTTCACTGGCACCGTTCCGCAGACTTTAGGAATAGCGTAGATTAGGCACAAGAATGTCAGGAAGTCTGACAGCAACGAGCACTACGGTAAACAAACAGTTGCAGACGTCTGACCGCATCCCCAACCTTTTAACGACCTGCAGTTCCACCCTTTAAAATGTCAGCGTGTGAAATATGGATCTTTGCTATCAGGTAAACAAATTACAGGGCTTCAACTCAAGCACAAATAGGAAAGTGACCACTCGATTTCAACCTCAGACGTGATCCAAGGGAAACAGCTTTCTACCCCTGCACAATATGACGCAGGGGTCGGGAACCTTGTTGGCTGAGAGAGCCAAGAATCGAAATATTTTTTTCAACACTGAACACAACTAAACGTGTGCATTTTTAAGTAAGGCCAACATTTGTAGAGTATAATAGTTCTCTTAATTTTTGTAATAACATTGTTAACTGAGGCTAACTATGGAGGGGGCGTGGCCTGCGGGCCTGCAGCGAAGCGGGGTGTGCCAGGACCGGCCTCGAAATCAGCGAAAGGTTCGTAGATGGCCCACATGGGCCTTGTTTTCTACTCACCTGTCGCTCTGTTATAAGCAGCAGCCAGGAGGAGAGGCAGGGTTGAAGCTGGAGCCAGAGTGCAAGCGAGAACGAAAGGGAAAAAGACAATTGCTGGAAAGCAACTGAGACTTATTTAAAAATAAAACAATATTTGAACCCTGGGACAGGCTCTCATGTCGGTGCTTGGTAGTCTGAAGAACCCCCTGGAGGGCAAGCCCCACACTAACCAATAATAAATAAATACCATTAACGCAACTTCTTGAACAGGTGCGGTAGAAAACGGATGGATGGATTAAAATGCACGATAATGTTTCATATTTTGAGCGTTATTTTTAACACTGTGATGACAAGTGGAATTATTCATTATTTATTGTGTTAAGTAGTGTCAACTCAGATTTATCCGAGAGCCAGATGCAGTCATCAAAAGAGCCACATCTGGCTCTAGAACCATAGGTTCCCTGCTCCTGATCTAACGAGAGCTAGAAAAGTCCAGACTTTCAGTAAAAATGCTAAAATCACAGCCATTGGCAAATCACAACTAAAAAGCTCAAGTACCACTGATAGTCACACACACACACGCACACACTAAGTGTGGTGAAAATATCTTCTGGATTCGACCCATCCTCTTGTTCCACCCCCAAGTAGGTGAGGGGAGCAGTGAGCAGCAGCGGTGATTTAATTGGTGATTTAACCCCCAATTCTGACCCTTGATGCTGAGTGCCAAGCAGCAAGGTCTCATTTTTATAGTCGTTGGTATGACTCAGCCAGGGTTTAACTCAGGACCTACCAATCTTAAGGTGGACACTCTAACCACTAGGCCACTGATCGGGTTAAAGCGACACTGTTTGACTCCAGTCCTGTAGGTGGCAGTAATCGCGGCTGGACACAGATGTCATAACGTCAGCTTTACGCATTCACACACAGCACTAACATTTGGGAACCAGGATGGCGTAATAGACGTCAAGTAAAAATATAATATATCTATTTTGTGGCAACATCGGACAAAGACTTTTGCATCTTATAGCATATAATTGCGGTGCATTCAAGGAACCTTGAAAGTTATGTTTGAAACAGAGGTATCACTAGCTTTAAAGACGGGGGGAGGCTTAACCCTAGTTGGTTTATATAACACTACTAGTTATCTAACTAATTTTCTCTGTAATGTAAGGAACTGCTTTTATATAACCCTACTAACTAACTTTCTTTTCTGTTTTGTACAACCCACATATATAACATCCTATAATATTAGTAAAAATTTTTGTATAACCTACTAATCCTGCTTAACTAGCTACTGTATGTAGTACGTAGGTATACTAATCAACTGGCTAGCTGACTAACTAAATAACTAACTAGACGTATATTATCCTAGTAACGGTTTTTTTATTACCCTAATAATCCTGCCTAATTTACTACCGTATTTTTCAGACTATAAGTCACAGTCTTTTCATAGTTTGGCTGGGGGTGCGACTTATACTCAGGAGTGACTTAATTTTTAACACATTACCGTAAAATATCACATAATATTATTTATCTCATTCACGTAAAAGACTAGACGTATAAGAATTCATGGGATTTAGCGATTAGTAGTGACAGATTGTTTGGTAAACGTATAGCATGTTCTATATTTTATAGTTATTTGAATGACTCTTACCATAATATGTTACGTTAACATACCAGGCACCTTCTCAGTTGGTTATTTATGCGTCACATAACGTACACTTATTCAGCCTGTTGTTCACTATTCTTTAATTATTGTAATTGCCTTTCAAATGTCTATTCTTGGTGTTGGGTTTTATCAAATAAGTTTCCCCCAAATATGCGACTTATACTCCAGTGTGACTTATATATGTTTTTTTCTTCTTTATTAGGCATTTTCGGCAGGTGCGACTTATACTCCGGGGCGACTTATACTCCGAAAAAGACGGTATGTTGCCTGTAGGTAACCCTAACTTAACATACTAACTAACTCACTTTCTGTAATTCTAGTAATTGTTTTTGCATTACCTTATTTGCCGACTAACTAACTCACTGTCTGTGATTTTATTAACTGCTTTTATAA
The DNA here is from genome assembly GCF_033978795.1 of Nerophis ophidion. NCBI lineage: Eukaryota > Metazoa > Chordata > Actinopteri > Syngnathiformes > Syngnathidae > Nerophis > Nerophis ophidion. The sequence continues at coordinate 27,830,148 of NC_084613.1, forward strand.
CCCTACTACTTCTGCTAAATAACTATGTAATTTATAGGTAAACCTAACTAACTTAACCTACAATATAACTAACATGCTGTAATCCGAGTAACTATTTTTGTCTTACCCTATTTCCCAACTAACTCTATTATGATTATGATGAATCTTTTATCTAATTTGGGAGATGTAAACATCCTAACATTTGGCCTTCAAGTTGACAGCAGACATTGTACGGTAAGTGATTGTTTCATTATGTTTGTTGTCCCTCATGAAGTTTGCCATGATGTTGTTGTTGAAGGGAAAAGCGAACGTTGTGATGCATCTGTGAAATGGGTGTGCAACTGTATGCTTTAAATGATCCAAATAATATTAAATTCAATTATAAATGTGCCTGTTACTACATTACATATATACTTACAGCATGTATATACAACATACATGGAGGTGTTACTACATGTGAATGTTATTTATATAGCGCTTTTTCTCTAGTGACTCAAAGCGCTTTACATAGTGAAACCCAATATCTAAGTTACATTCAAACCAGTGTGGGTGGCACTGGGAGCAGGTGGGTAAAGTGTCTTGCCCAAAGACACAACGGCAGTGACTAGGATGGCGGAAGCGGGAATCGAACTTGCAACCCTCAAGTTGCTGGCACGGCCGCTCTACCAAACGAGCTAAACCGCCCCACATTACATATATACTTACAGCATACATATACAACATACATGGAGGTGTTCTAATGTTTTTAGAGTCTTTTATAGATGGAATAAAGCAACTTCCATTGACTTCATTGTTAGTTTACTTTTGCTAGCCTTTTTTTAAAAAGGTTTAGAATGCACAGAATGAGAACAATGTGTTCTTGTCTTTCATAGGTATTGCAAAATTGGCCCAAAAAAAAGTGCAGTTCCCCTTTGAAATCACAAACTAACTAGCTAACTATCTAGCTAAGTAACCCATTATCTGTAATCCTAGTAACTGTTTTGTATAATCCTACTAACAAAATCACATAATTTCTGTTATCCTGAATCCCTATCTACTTGATACCTAGCTAACTTTCTGATATCTTTTACACCAGTGGTCCCAAACCACCGGGCCGCGCGTGGCCCGATTGGTACCGTGCCGCAGAATATGTTTTTATTCATTTTTATTTAAAAAAAAAAACTTTTTTTTTTTTAATTATTAAATCAACATAAAAAACACAATATACACTTACAATTAGTGCACCAACCACAAAAACCTCCCCTTTTCATGACAAAAACGTCCCTTTTTCATGACACAAAAAAAAACAAAAAAAACAAAAAAAAGCATCCCCCCACCCCGAGACCCGCGCCCCCACCTCCCGTGCCGCGCGGCAAATTATTAAGCGTTGACCGGTCCGCGGATACAAAAAGGTTGGCGACCACTGTTTTACACAACCCAAAACCAGTGAAGTTTGCACGTTGTGTAATTCGTAAATAAAAACAGAATACAATTACTTGCAAATAATTTTCAACTTATATTCAATTGCAAAGACAAGATATTTAATGGTCGAACTTAAAACATTTTTAATTTTTTTGGGAAATAATAATTAATTTAAAATTTAATGGCAGCAACACATTGCAAAAAAGTTGTCACAGGGGCATTTCTACCACTGTATTACATCTGTGGTCCTCTCCAAGGTTTCTCATTGAGTTTTTCCTTGCCCTGATGTGGGATCTAAACGAGGATGTCGTTGTGGCTTGTGCAGCCCTTTGAGACACTTGTGATTTAGGGCTATACGAATAAGTATTGATTGACTGATTATTCTTCAGTTGCTTGATACTTTACATTAGTTTTGGATGATACCACACATTTGGGTATCAATCCGATAACCAAGTAGTTACAGGATCATACATTGGTCATACTCTTTCTCTCTGGCACTCAATGAGGGTGGACGCTCCTTTCCTCTCCCTTATCTCTCCTGCTTGCTTTTTTGATTTGTCTTTTCTTAACTTTCTTGTTGCCTCTTTTTGCACTCCTCTCCAAATCTAAACATTGGAACTAGTTAACTGGCCTCAACAAAATTAACAAGATCTTGGGTTTGGGGGAACCTGCTGTCGTGACGAAGCGGTTGTTGCTGGACACACGACGGACTCTTGGGAGACGAAGGAGTGCTGCGTGCCTGGCGACCCTTTTCTGTCGATTAAGTGAAGATATCTACCTATTCGGAATTATGACAACAGGACATCTGCTGATTGGAGTAAGCGTTGTTCTGGTTTGTCGACAAATTGGAAGTTGCTGGCAGTCTTCAATGTACCCCAAAGCTGCCACAAATGATTGGAGGATGCGGGAAGAACTGTGGATTACATCGGACTGTCTACCCCGCAAGTTTTGATGACCAGTCATAGACAATTTAGAGTGGAAAGCAAATTTTATTTTCACTCGCATACAAAATCATTTTAACTTGGATTGTTTCCCTGGCTTCGAGACTCTCCCGAAGATCACTGCAGGAAGACACAAAAAACTCCCTTTGTTGTTGTGGACTTTGGACGAGACGGCACAATACATCAAGGCCGCGGAACAGAGACACAGAAAAATATACGCCACACATACACCAATGTAGAAAAGCGCTATACAAGTACAACCCATTTATCATTTATTTATCATTAGTATGGCGGTACTTTACAAATACCTGTATACCGTACAACCCTTTACATTTCTGACGGCGTCATTCAAATGTGTTATCTTCCCTAACGAAGGGAGCTGAAGTGCCTATTTAGTTGACCTTTTATTACAGTAGTTACCGCATCGTTTGTCCTTGAGAGTCAGTTTTCAGGTGGACAGCTTTTAATTAAAACTACATGCAGCTCTCACGCCAAATTTCTTCCCGCCTACAAAAACCTTCCCCCCGGAAGAAATTTGGCGTGACAGCCCCTCCACTGCCTGTAGGACCCCAATGAGGGTGTGACAATACCAAGTTATATGACTCTTAAGGGTTAAAGCTGCAAAATTAGCAAAGCAAAAATAGCTTGAAAGGTTAGCATGCTGGAATGCTAATATTTTTTCCTCACCGTTAAGGGTTACAGCTGCAAAATTAGCAAAACATAAATAGCTTGAAGGGATAGCATGCTAGAATGCTAATATTTTTTCCTCACCGTTAAGGGTTACAGCTGCAACATTTGCGAAACAAAAATAGCTTGAAAGGTTAGCATGCTGAAATGCTAATATTTTTTCCTCACCGTTATTTTTATTACCTATGACAATCAGCCAATTATAATGCTTTTAAAACAGGCAGTTGTGTGCGCTGCTTTAAGGTCCTTCCACCCTCATTGGGGTCCTTCAAGTAGTTTCTTCCAGGGGGAAGGTTCTTGTAGGGGGGAAGAAATTTGGCGTAACACGGCCTATATTTCTCCGTGTGCCGCGTGAACAGTCCCAGTGCTGCTCTTTGCCAAGGCCCTTTATTGTGGCTGACATGCCCGTGGTAAAGTGGGAACCCTGACAACATATACAGTACATGCTTTAATTTATGGACACACACACGTGTATGAATATGGAAGTAATCCTTTTCCACTGGGAGTCAAACGCCCGCATGCGCTACCCACCTCATCGGCGTAGTGAAGCAAAAAGCAATCCCTGTTGAAGCTCATAAAAGTTAACAGATCATGGCCTGGTATTTATCTTTATGTTGATCGGGGTTATTAATGCGGGTGCGAGAGGGCGGGTCACACCGCCAGGTGTTGTTGTGACGCTGCGATTTGCTCCCAGGTGAGTGTGAAATGATCCCTGCTTCAAGAATGGCGCCGACATGCGTTGGAGTGCGACAAGCATCGGCAACAAGCGCCCCCCGTGTTTTTTCTTTTTGTTCCCCCTCAAAGGATAAATAAAGCCGCGTTGGATTAAAATTAGACTGCTAAATAGACGGAGCGCTGAGAGGAGATAACACCTTGGGGGACGAGTGAGTGGCGGCCGGGCGAAACCGAGATGAATAAATGCGAGCGCGTCTTTAGCGGTGATGAAGACGATACAGCCTCTGATTGACCATGCGGCGAGCAGCGTGCGTGACGCCGCCGAGGCGGACAAATGGAGCTATTGTGAGGCTATGACACACTTTGATGGTTTCACAGGGAGATCTCTTCATCACTGGTATGGCTTGTTCAAGCTGTCACGCCATAGCAGCACATCAACGAGTGGGACTAGCACGCTTGGACAATAATAAGACTGAACAGACTTGCGAAAGGTTGGTTTTTCAATCGTCGGTCAGGAAAGAAGCAAAAGATTTTCACTAAATTAAGGGAAGAAATCATTGAGAAACGAGATGTGCACGTTGTCGACTTACTACAGTGTTTTTTTTGTTCATAGGCGAGATATCAATCAATCAATCAATCAATGTTTACTTATATAGCCCTAAATCACTAGTGTCTCAAAGGGCTGCACAAACCACTACGACATCCTCGGTAGGCCCACATAAGGGCAAGGAAAACTCACACCCAGTGGGACATCGGTGACAATAATGAGCCAGTGGGACGTCGGTGACAATGATGACTATGAGAACCTTGGAGAGGAGGTAAGCAACGATGTCGAGCGGGTCTAACGTAATACTGTGAAAGTTCAATCCATAATGGATCCAACACAGTCGCGAGAGTCCAGTCCAAAGCGGATCCAACACAGCAGCGAGAGTCCCGTTCACAGCGGAGCCAGCAGGAAACCATCACAAGCGGAGGCGGATCAGCAGCGCAGAGATGTCCCCAGCCGATACACAGGCAAGCAGTACATGGCCACCGGATCAGACCGGACCCCCTCCACAAGGGAGAGTGGGACATAGAAGAAAAAGAAAAGATACGGCAGATCAACTGGTCTAAAAAGGGAGTCTATTTAAAGGCTAGAGTATACAAATGAGTTTTAAGGTGAGACTTAAATGCTTCTACTGAGGTGGCATCTCGAACTGTTACCGGGAGGGCATTCCAGAGTACTGGAGCCCGAAATGAAAAAGCTCTATAGCCCGCAGACTTTTTTGGGGCTTTGGGAATCACTAATAAGCCGGAGTCCTTTGAACGCATATTTCTTGCCGGGACATATGGTACAATACAGTCGGCAAGATAGGATGGAGCTAGACCGTGTAGTATTTTATACGTAAGTAGTAAAACCTTAAAGTCACATCTTAAGTGGACAGGAAGCCAGTGCAGGTGAGCCAGTACAGGCGTAATGTGATCAAACATTCTTGTTCTTGTCAAAAGTCTAGCAGCCGCATTTTGTACCAACTGTAATCTTTTAATGCTAGACATGGGGAGACCCGAAAATAATACGTTACAGTAATCGAGGCGAGACGTAACAAACGCATGGATGATGACCTCAGCGTCTTTAGTGGACAGAATGGAGCGAATTTTAGCGATATTACGGCAGGACAGGTCCTGGCTGTTTGACCATTAAAGGCCTACTGAAATGAGATTTGTTTTATTTAAACGGGGATAGCAGGTCCATTCTATGTGTCATACTTCATCATTTCGGGATATTGCCATATTTTTGCTGAAAGGATTTAGTAGAGGGCTTCACGGTGGGAGAGGGGTTAGTGCTTCTGCCTCACAATACGAAGTTCCTGCAGTCCTGGGTTCAAATCCTGGCTCGGGATCTTTCTGTGTGGAGTTTGCATGTTCTCCCTGTGAATGCGTGGGTTCTTTCCGGGTACTCCGGCTTCCTCCCACTTCCAAAGACATGCACCTAGGGATAGGTTGATTGGCAACACTAAAATTTGGCCCTAGTGTTTGAATGTGAGTGTGAATGTTGTCTGTCTATCTGTGTTGGCCCTGCGATGAGGTGGCGACTTGTCCAGGGTGTACCCCGCCTTCCGCCCGATTGTAGCTGAGATAGGCGCCAGCGCCCCCCGCGACCCCAAAAGGGAATAAGCGGTAGAAAATGGATGGATGATGGATTTAGAAGAGAACATCCACGATAAAGTTTCGGTGCTAAGAGAAAAGCCCTGCCTCTACCGGAAGTCGCAGACGATAACGTCGCAAGTGTGGGGGCTCCTCACATCCTCACATTGTTTTTAAAAAAAAATTAAAATACAAAAATAAAATTCGAACTAAAATATTTTAACTTGGCCGGATTTAGGACGCTGGCGGGTTGTAGTTTGGGGACCCCTGATCTAAACGATACCCGTCATCAGGTAAGTTGTATTTATGCACATTTGTCTTCGAGGCGCGGAGGAGCAGATTAAGATGTTGAGGCGCGGACTAATTGACCCGCAGTCGGCACTTTTCACAGCCAGACGCCCATCTGTACAGTTCCACTGAATATGCATGGGGTTAAGTACGGTCTAGCCTCAACCATTAATAATCTTGTCATTGCTTTGCATCACTTTTTTTTTTTGTTTTTTGGGGGTGAGGGGGTCAAAATTCAGCATCTGGGGCGAGATAAAGTGAAGAAACAACTCCTGCATTTCATTAAAAAAAAAAAAGCAAATTGAAAAACAGTTTTTTCAATGCACACAGCAAATAACTTGGAGTTTTAGCCTGTGTTTGTGTGTGACGGTGCACTTGCCCCCTGTGGAGCAACTATCCGGAGAGAGAGAAAGCAAGGGGGTAAGAGGACTGACACAAGGTAGCATTTGCAATTGGGAGGTTTTGGTTTCAAGCTCTACAGTCATCAATCATGCCGGCCCTATTCTGTTCTTTGACAGCTCACTACAAGGCTTGACATTTAACACTCGCCAGCCCGAGCTCCACACCGCACCACTTCAGAGAGAACCGGCGAAGAAAAAAAATAATAATTGAATAGAATGACACTTTTCCCCCCCTCGTCGGTAAGTGGCGGGGCTGAGGCAAAGCAGATACAAATTAATAATTCCCATCTGCAATACACTTCAGTTTAAGGCCCGCCCCTCCTCCCCCTTTGGCCCTCACGCCCGACGTACACAAAAGAGCTAAATGAGAAAGTTAAGAGGCCTCTGGGTCTATTAGACTAAACGTTAGCGTGCTTTTTTTTTTTTTTTTCTGTGGACTCTGTGAACTTGCTGGACAGTTACTGTTTATGTGGTATTTGTGCAGCAATGTAGCATTTGGCTTCGAATACACCAAACAAATAAATGATTCATATGATGCAGTAATAATATTTTGACGTGCTCTAATAGCTGCATTGAGGCCTGCAAAGTACAGTTGAAATCCTCTAAGTGGTGTTGTCCCAATACCAATATTTTGGTACCGGTACAAAAATCTATTTCAAACTTTTTGATACTTTTTGGTACTTTTCGGTACTTTTTTTAATAAAAGGGACTACAAAAAATGTCATTAATGGCTTTATTTGAACAAAAAAATCTTAGGCATACATTAAACATATGTTTCCTCTTGCAAGTTTGTCCTTAAATAAAATAGTGAACATACAAGACAACTTGTCTTTTAGTACTAAGTAAGCAAACAAAGGCTCCTAATTAGTCTGTGTGACAAGTTTCCTGCCGTAATAATGTGGGGTGCAGTGCCGATCGATACAAGACGCATCGTAGCAGGTTTGACTCGAATTTATTATTTCAATAAACAAGTTGTCTTGGAAGTCTGTCGCGCCAATTTCTAGCTCGCCAGCTCTTCCTGCTTGTACGGCTCACCTTTTGGTGGCCGGTGGTTGCGTTTGCTGCGAGGGCTCATCTTGCACGGGGTCTCTCTTGTCGTGATCGTGCTCTTCTCGCCTACTTCTGCCCCGAGAGTTCCTCCTTCGCCCCTTTTATGCTGCAGCAGAAGATGATGGGATTGAGAACAGGTGTGTAGTTTACGCACCTGACTCGGCTGGCTGCAGCGTCGCTCCGAGTTTGCCCCGCCTCTCTGCGTCGCTGCATGCTCCGCCTTCTCGCCGCCATCTGGGGCCGGACCATCGTTTGTCCGAGCCTGCTGTCGGCTCGTCGGCTCCGTCTCTCCACAGTCTGCTGACATGTGCAGTAACATATTGTGTTATTTATCATTCCATTATTTTGTCAGAATTATGATTTATTAATCTACTTGTTCATTTACCGTTGATATCTGATTATTTTCTGTTTATACATGTTAAGTTTGTCAGGTCTTTGTGACAATGTCTGTTTAGTTATGTTCTGTTTTTGACTCCATTGGTTCCTGTTTTTGCACACCCTGGTTTATTTTAGTTTCCATGACAACCATTAGTTTCACCTGGCTCATTTGTTTGGACTCACACACATGTCAATAATCACAGCACTATTTAAGCTTGTAGTTGCCAGGCAGTCAGCCTGGCGACATCACCCTCTACACAACCATGAGACCTGATTGATCACATCTTGCCATAGACCCATGCTTTTCCCGTCACAGTAATTGTTTTCGTTTTGGTTGTTCATAGTTCTGCCATTGTGCGAGTTTTTGTTTTCAAAGCCAAGTTTGTGTACCTCCTCTGTGAGCGCCTTTTGTTTGTAGCTTTTTTGAGTTAAGATTAAAAGATGTCATTACCTTCACGCCATGTCCGGTCCAGTCGATTTGCACCACGGGAAAACAAACCACACCACAGTCCACGTCATGAGAAAATTAAACATTAAAGTGCCAATGATTGTCACACACACCCACCAGGTGTGGCAAATTTATTCTCTGTATTCGACCCATCACCCTTGATCACCTCTTGGGAGGTGAGGGGAGCAGTGGGCAGCAATGATTTTTGTGATTCAACTCCCAATTCCAACCCTTGATGCTGAGTGCCAAGCAGGGAGGTAATGGGTCCAAATTTTATAGTCTTTGGTATGACTCGGCCAGGGTTTGAACTCACAACCTACCGATCTCACTCTAACCACAAGTCCACTGAGAAGGTTTAAAAATAAATAACATCATTTGACAGCATTGATATAAAAGTATGGAAAATAATCAAAATACATGTTGGTACCGGCAGCAAAATATTGGTAGGGCGGACACTCTAATCACTAGGCCGTCTATCTACACTTTTGTTAAAATGTAATAACCACTTATTCTTCTTTTGGTTGAAAAAAAGAAATAAAGAAGTAAAATACAGCACTATGTCATCAGTTTCTGATTTATTAAATTGTAAAACAGTGCAAAAATATTGCTCATTTATTGAACTACTTGGAAAAAAGATAAAAAAATAACTAAAAACTTGTTGAAAAATAAACAAGTGATTCAATTATAAATAAAGATTTCTACACATAGAAGTAATCATCAAATTAAAGTGCCCTATTTGGGCATTGTAATAGAGATCCATCTGGATTCATGAACTTAATTTTAAATATTTATTCAAAAAAAATAAATCTTTAACATCAATATTTATGGAACATGTCCACAAAAAATCTAGCTGTCAACACTGAATATTGCATTGTTGCATTTCTTCATATTTTGTTGAAGTATTATTCAATAAATATATTTATAAAGGATTTTTGAATTGTTGCTATTTTCAGAATATTTAAAAAATATCTCACGTACCCCTTGGCATACCTTCAAGTACACCCAGGGGTATGCGTACCCCCATTTGAGAACCACTGGACTAGATAAAATACGGCTCTCAATTTGGCATTTAAAAAATCGAACGCAATGTAAAACCATCAACATCGACATTCGAGTTAGAACGGACGTTATATGTTATTATTTGAAACGGATGCTACCTTTGCTGTGAGCTCTGTGAGATCAACGCGCCAAGGAAAGAAGTTCCAGGTGGTCCCTCGTTCCTGGGTTGGGCTCTCTGGGTGGCTGGGGACGTACTTTGGCTCCCACACAGACCTGGAGACAAGTATATTGTACATCCATCCATCCATCGATTTTCTACCGCTTATTCCCTTTCGGGGTCGCGGGGGGCGCTGGCGCCTATCTCAGCTACAATCGGGCAGAAGGCGGGGTACACCTTGGACAATATAAACATACATATGTGCGCACATATACACAGTTATTCATACATATGCATACATACATCCATCCATCCATTTTCTACCGCTTATTCCCTTTCGGGGTCGCGGGGGGCGCTGGCGCCTATCTCAGCTACAATCGGGCAGAAGGCGGGGTACACCTTGGACAATATAAACATACATATGTGCGCACATATACACAGTTATTCATACATATGCATACATACATAATACATACATTCATTCATACAGCCATGCACACAATACAGTACATGCATCCACATGCACAGTCACTGTACAATCATACATATACACATACTGTACATACACAAGCCCATTTGATACATACACTCATGCATAGAATCAGGTTTCATCAAATAAATATTAACGTTGCCCCCCCATTCCCCTAACTGGGGGAAACCCGCACACTGATAATGCTTAACCTATTTTTTCGATAACAATCTACAAGGTTAGTATAGTTCGCTTCTCTTTCTTCTCCCCCATTTATCTGCTTTCTTGTGTAATTCAAGATATCGTTATATATGTATTGTTGCATTTGAAACAATTGTATTGTTGATAATACAGGTAATTATTATTTTTACTCATTATCAATAGTGCTCTTTGTGTTGATGTTTTATTTAGTTTGTCCGTTAGTAGTGCAATATTGTTCATTGTCATTTTTGTGATATACGTGGTTTTTCTTCTTCTTCTCCAGATTTTGGCGCGCTCTGCTTTTCTCATTTTTCACCCGATTCAAACCGTTCCAGCTTCAAACCTTTCAGCCTATTCAGGAATCGCGGGCTTTCCCTTGACAAAGTCCAAAAACACCCATATTTCCCAGAAATCCAGGTTTTCCAGGACATGTTTTCCATTCAAAATTAATTGGGCATTTTTCAAAATTCCACCATTTCCACATTTTTCAACCAATACAAACCATTCTACCTTCAACACATTTCACCAGTCTGGAAATATAAATTACTTTTTTTTTTTAAGTTAAAAACAATTCCAGGATTTTCCACAATTCCTGGTTTTCTAAAGCCCTATGTCCACCCTTTTTTTCTGGTGACTACTCCTTCCACATTTTTCAACCCACTTCAACCATTTTACTGCCAAACCATTTTTCTTTATTAGGACAAAAACAAAGTTGTGTAATGAACTGGAAAAAATCCCGGTTTTCCCGAAATTCCAGGCATTACTTAATACCATTTCGCATTCGAACTCATTCAGACGGTTCACGTTTTTTTTACCATTTTCCAAAAAAACTCGCTTTTCCCCAAAATCCCAAATTTTGGGGAAATTCACATTGAATCAATGGGAAATTTTTCTAAGTTCCACAACTCCCACATTTTTAATCTGATTTAAATTGTTCCAACTTCAAAATATTCAGCCTGTTCGGGAATTGTGTGCTCTGTGTCATCAATTATAAAATAAATTCCAGGACTTCAGTTCAACTTCAGCTTTGGAGCATTCACACGTAATTCCTTCAAGAATTGCATCATCTAGTTAATATTTACTTTATTAAGTGCGTCTTTGCTATCACTTTTCGTTTCATGTTTGTACACGTTGATTTTGCAGAAGTGGTTCTGTTGTTGCTGTTATAATTGTCTTATCTTCCACCTCTGTCATATTTTTTCTTCTTCTTTTTATCTCCTCCGGCTGCATTCAGGCTGCACCAAACATTAATATAAATCCATTTGATAAAGTCAAATACTAATATGTCAACAAGAGAAGTATTTCACGCTTCCTTTTTCTAAAGTAAATCTGTACAGCAGATATGGGCATCTATATCAACAATACAATTTGCCTGAGTGGCTGGACCGGACAAAAGTTCGAGTCGTGCTTAAAATAAGCAAAATACGGCAAAAACTACATGTTATTATGAATGTCCCTGTTACTGCATTACATACTTAAAGCGTAAAGTACCGTATTTTTCGGACTATAAGTCGCAGTTTTTTTCATAGTTTGGCCGGGGGTGCGACTTATTCTCAGGATCGACTTATGTGCGAAATTATCAACACATTACCGTACAACATAACATAATATTATTTAGCTCATTCACGTAAGAGACTAGACGTATAAGATTTCATCGGATTTAGCAATTAGTAGTGACAGATTGTTAGGTAAACGTATAGCATGTTCTATATGTTATAGTTATTTGTGTTTCGATCCGTGACTCGGATCTTCACATATTGTTTATTTTTCCATCTTTGTTCTCATTCTCCGTTTGATCCGTTTATTTCCCGTTTAGTCCATCACCATGGTTACTTATTAGTTTCAGCTGTTACTCCCGGTTCCTGCACACCTGTTCTCTGTTAATCACCTTCCCTTTATAAGCCTTCCTCTTTTCATTCTTCTGCCTGGGACTCTAATTTGCTCACATGCAACAAGTAACGTCAGGTATGTTTTTCTCGCTAGCTCATTAGCTAAGCCACCTTACTGTTATCTTTAGCTCACATGCTAATCATCTTTGTTTTTACTTTTTGTGCCATTGTGCCAAGTCTTAGTTCTTTATATTTCCTAGCTTTCACGCTAGCGTCTTTTGTTTCCCTTTTTATTAGCTCCAGTGTTTTTGTTCAGAGCTCACTTTTTGTTAATAAATTTGTTAGATCCTACCTTTGTTGTGTTCTTCGTTTGACGCATCCTCGTCCCACGATGCCGAACAGACGTAACAATTTGAATGACTCTTACCATAATATGTTACGTTAACATACCAGGCACCTTCTCAGTTGGTTATTTATGCGTCATATAACGTACACTTATTCAGCCTGTTGTTCACTAGTCTTTATTTATTTTAAATTGCCTTTCAAATGTCTATTCTTGGTGTTGGATTTTATCAAATAAATTTCCCCCAAAAATGCGACTTACACTCCAGTGCGACTTATACATATTTTTTCCCTTCTTTATTATGCATTTTCAGCAGGTGCGACTTATACTCCGGAGCGATTTATACTCCGAAAAGTGCGGTATATACAATGGTGTTTTTTAATGGGTTTTTTGAGGGCTTAATTGGGGGATAAATTGAGTCCCCATTACCTCCATTGTTAGCCGCTTCTTATGAGCAGTTGTTTTTACTATTTGGAATGCACATAAAAGGATAAGACGAGGAAATTGCTGTTCCTCTTAAAGAAAAGCTTTAGGTGCTACTGGGGGGCGGTATAGCTCGGTTGGTAGAGCGGCCGTGCCAGCAACTTGAGGGTTCCAGGTTCGATCCCCGCGTCCACCATCCTAGTCACTGCCATTGTGTCCTTGGGCAAGACACTTTACCCACCTGCTCCCAGTGCCACCCACACTGGTTTAAATGTAACTTAGATATTGGGTTTCACTATGTAAAGCGCTTTGAGTCACTAGAGAAAAGCGCTATATAAATATATTTCACTTCACACATTACTTCACTACTGTCTGAGAGTTGTGTAGTTATCAAGACATGCATAGAGATCTTCCTGTTCCACTCAAGCGTCCCTCCCAAAAACAGGACATATTTAGGGCTTTGCCTTCTTCCTGAAGAACTTTTTTTTTTTTCCCAAGGAAATATTTTGAGGCGTTTTCTGTTTTGTTTACTCTCTCACAGTGGGACAAACTTGTGGGCCCTTATGTTGCGGCCCTCCAATTACTTCCGTAGTCAGGTGTTATTGTCATGATAAACACTTTGTGGCTAATAACAAAATTTATCATGCAATCTTAATGAATCACTCTTGACACAAACTACAAATACGGTACAAACACAAAAATGACAGCACAACAAACACATTGGACAAGACAAAGAGCAACTTCCTCTAAGCAAGCCTAAGTATTTCCTGTGGAACGCAACAGTGTCAAAATATGACATTTGACATCCACCGCCATCCATCATCATCACCATGTCGTGCTTCAAGCTTCACTACATCACCGTTTTTTTTTAAAGCAGATTCTACTGAACTAATTTTCTAATTAATTATAATTTACAAATAAAGAATGTTAACATTGTTCACTTTTAATCTACTTCTTCTTCACCACGACAATCAAGCTGACCAAGTTTTGGCAAAACAACGTTTTGATGCGCATCTCCAACTCCTGGTTCATCAATAACACATTTCCATGTCGGTGAGCCTTTTATGTTAGCAATATCAAAAGGTGAGGCTTTAAATCCCAGGAATACCATGTCTACAGTCAATTGATTAACGTGGACCCCGACTTAAACAAGTTGAAACACTTATTCGGGTGTTACCATTTAGTGGTCAATTGTACGGAATATGTACTGTACTGTGCAATCTACTAATAAAAGTATCAATCTACTAATAAAAGAATCAGCATGGTGGTGGTAGTATTATGCTCTGGGCCTGTTTTGCTGCCAATGGAACTTGTGCTTTACAAAGAATTAATGGGACAATAAAAAAGAAGGATTACCTACAAATTCTTCAGGACAACCTAAAATCATCAGCCCGGAAGTTGGCTCTTGGGCGCAGTTGGGTGTCCCAACAGGACAATGACCCCAAACACACTTCAAAAGTGGTAAAGGAATGGCTAAAATGGGCTAGAATTAAGGTTTTAGAATGGCCTTCCCAAAGTCCTGACTTAAACACCATTAAGAACATGTGGACAATGCTGAAGAAACAAGTCAATGTTAGAAAACCAACAAATTTAGCTAAACAGCACCAATTTTGTCAAGAGGAGTGCTCAACAATCCAACCAGAAGCTTGTGGATGGCTACCAAAAACGCGTTATTGCAGTGAAACTTGCCATGTAACCAAATATTACCTTGGGGCTAACTTTTGATCCAGCAGATTTGGTCACATTTTTAATAGACCCATAATAAATTCATAAAAGAACCAAACTTCATGAATTTTTTTTGTGACAAAAGAAGTATGTGCTCCAATCACTCTATCACAAAAAAATAAGAGTTATGGAAATGATTGTAAACTCAAGACAGCCATAACATTATGTTCTTTACAAGTGTATGTAAACTTTTGACCACACCTTCCGCCCGATTGTAGCTGAGATAGGCACCAGCGCCCCCCGCGACCTCAAAGGGAATAAGCGGTAGAAGAACGAGCTGATTTTTTTAAAATGCAAAAAAAAAAAAAAAGTTTTGTCTTCTTGTCCCTCATTGTGATTGTGAACAATAGGCAACAAGTTCAATAATGCGTTCATGCGCTTTGAGTACCTTGAAGGTAGAAAAGCGCTATACAAGTACAACCCATTTATCATTTAATAAAGTGAAGCTCCCCTTTCATGCATGTTAATGAACATTAACAAAAAATGTATGTGTAAATATTTAAATTCATTACTTATATACATACATAATGAATATATATATATATATATATATATATATATATATATATATATATATATATATATATATATATATATATATATATATATATATACATATATATATATATATATATATATATATATATATATATATATATATATATATATACAAGTGGAGGTGTTCAAGTACCTAGGAGTCTTATTCACGAGTGGGGGAAGAGTGGATCGTGAGATCGACAGGTGGATCGGTGCGGCGTCTTCAGTAACGCAGACGTTGTACCGATCCGTTGTGGTGAAGAAGGAGCTGAGCCGGAAGGCAAAGCTCTCAATTTACCGGTCGATCTACGTTCCCATCCTCACCTGGTCATGAGCTTTGGGTCATCACCGAAAGGACAAGATCACGGGTACAAGCGGCCGAAATGAGTTTCCTCCGCCGTGTGGTGGGGCTCTCCCTTAGAGATAGGGTGAGAAGCTCTGCCATCCGGGAGGAGCTCAACGTAAAGCCGCTGCTCCTCCACATCGAGAGGAGCCAGATGAGGTGGTTTGGGCATCTGGTCAGGATGCCACCCGAACGCCTCCCTAGGGAGGTGTTTAGGGCACGTCCAACCGGTAGGAGGCCATGGGGAAGACCCAGGACAGGTTGGGAAGACTATGTCTCCCGGCTGGCCTGGGAACGCCTCGGGATCCCCAGGGAAGAGCTAGACGAAGTGGTAGGGGAGAGGGACGTCTGGTCTTCCCTGCTTAGGCTGCTGCCCCCGTGACCCGACCTCGGATAAGCTGAAGAAGATGGATGGATGGATATATACATATATACATATATATATATATATATATATATATATATATATATATATATGTATATATGTTCAAATATTTTTTTCCTTCTGATATTTAGTGCGTGCGGCATATATACCAAAATTTGGCAAACATGGTACAATTTCAGGCTGCTCAAGTAAATGGCGTTGTCGTTGACATCATCTCCTCTCTCTCGGTTCTAGAGATGCCGATAACACCTCCAGAACGTCACCGGCGTCCATTCACTCCCATGTCAGGGAATTGATGGCTTCTTTTAGACCTTTGAAAAATCTCCTCCATCTTTATGTGTGTGCGTGCGTGTGTGTGATACGCTCTGCCGGCTGCATACTAAGCAAGTTGCCAGACAACTGATCATGTTTTAACCGTGAAACTAGAAACTATTGTTCCTGCTGCTATTGAACATGCCTGTGACGACTCCTAGGGCAACCTTTCATCCCCACACAAGGTGCCAGGCCCGCTGTGGCGCTCGGCCTGATCTAAAAAGCACGATGTTGGAGCCGCCGGAGGTGTCTGTGGTTGGGAGTTATCGAAGAGTAATGAAAAACAAATGACAATATTTGTTCCTGACTCATGAAGTCCTTGCGGACATCCGTCACTCTGCTTAATTTGGGTCCTTCTAATGCAGGGGTGCCCGCAAACAGGTTTGATCCGGACCGCCGGATGGGTTTGCTGAGAATAAAAATGAGCAGACATTTTTGAATGAAAGAAATTGATGTTTTAAATGTGTCAACTAAATGTTGCAATAGCAATTATTTGTACATTTGTAGATTATGCTGCGTATGTTAGTGCACCAGTCGAGGAAAATGAGCAAAATGTCTTGGCGCATGCGCAATCCCGCATGTCTTCTGCTGCAAACACAGTTAGAAGCGCGACAGGACACGCCCCTTGAAGCTGCAGGCAATTACCAATCAGTGCACCTGGGTCTGATGAGGGAAGACAGCATAAAGAAGGGAAGACAGCATAAAGACCAGCGGACCCGAGGATCCAGTGCTGGAACATAGTTCACTCCTCGTAGTAAGCATCCCGTCTCTGGCTTCCCTCCTGCGTACTTGCTCTCTCTTTGTGCTTTCGCTGTGCCTGTGTCTCGCCTTGTTTCCTGTGATCGAGTTGTGTGCCTCGACTTCCCACTGGATTCCGGACTGCCTCCATAAATCCTCGACCACTGCTTGGACACGGACCTTGTTGCTTCTCCCCAGCCTCCGACCGCTTGCCTGCCCACGGATTGCCTTCTCGCCTTGCCTCTTTGGTCTGACGAAGGATTCATCCAACACACACTTACAACAAACTCTGGTAGCATTTCTATTATTAGTTCTACACATCGTCCTGCACCATTTACCTTTCGTAGCATACACACTCCAACTAATCATCAGTGTCAATGTGGCGCAGTTAGGAGAGTGGCCATGCCAGCAACCTGAAAGTTTTTGGTTCAATCCCCACCTTCTACCAACTTCGTCACGTCAGTTGTGTCCTTGGGCAAGACACTTCACCCTTGATCCTGATGGGACGTGGTTAGGGCCTTGCAGGGCAGCTCCCGCCATCAGTGTGTGAATGGGTGAATGTGGAAATAGTGTCAAAACGCTTTGAGTATCTTGAAGGTAGAAAAGCGATATACAAGTATATCCCATAACCCATAATAAACCTATTGAACTGATGTCTGCCGTGGTGTCGTCTCCTTCCCCCGTCGTACGTAACACAAACTACATAAATAACATCGTGTAATTTGATTTTTATATTATTTTTTTAATCTTGCTAGATTGAAAATTAACACCAATGAGTTGATTGATGAACATTATCACATTATTTATTTAGAAAGTATACCTTCCGCCCGATTGTAGCTGAGATAGTCGCCAGCGCCCCCCGCGACCCCAAAAGGGAGTAAGCGGTAGAAAATGGATGGATAGATGGAAATACGGACAAATAAAGGTAGAATACCACTAACTGCAACATGCAAGTAAAAAATAAAAATAACATTATGTTTTGTGCATTTTCTGAATGTG